>NW_017671655.1:0-222857 GCF_001879085.1 Nicotiana attenuata | reverse complement strand
CCCCCCCCCCCCTCCCGCATACTTAGAAACATCTGTTTGACCTTAAATAGATAAACTGAATTGCTATTTAATTTTTCTCCTGGAAATAAAATTTTAATTAGTTTATTTTAGCCTGATGGACTCGATATAACTAAATGCCTCTAATTATAAATAATATTAAACTCAAAAAAAATCACTTATAACATATTAGTATTATTATTAATTTTTTTTGGTAATAACTGTGAATATTACCATTTCAAAACCACATTAACACATACACCTAAGAGCACCCAAGTACCAATCTCGCATAACTGGCAGTAGTAGGTCTCGCACTCTATTTATAAATTTGCTCAATAAAAACTCTACATCTCCCAGCTACTTTTCCCCCTTTATACATTTGGATCATTTCTATAATTATGCTCTTTATCTGGTGTATTACAAAATCTCTACGAACTTTCTGTTTTCCAAAGAAAAACATGTTCCTACTCTGCCAGATACTATATATCACATCTCCTATTATTGCAGCAGCCACTTCCGTCCGGAATTTGCTCCATTTCCTGCGCTAGATCTTCATCAAAGTACCTGGGATATCATCATGCTTTGTAATGTGCATTCCTGTCCATTCCATCACTTCTCCTCATAGCCTTTCTGCCCATGTACACTGCAAGAAGAAATGTTACATATCTTCCAGATTATTCAGCTCACAAAGTCCACATGTTCCATCTGCACACTGAATTCCCATGCTTATGATTCTACCTTTTGTTAAGAGCTTCTTCTGCACTGCCATCCACAGAATGAATCTATACTTGGGATGAATAATTCTACTCCATATCAAATCTGCAATATTACACCTTAGCCTTTATCCTACTAGTTGGTTGTACCCAATTGAGATTGAGTACCTTCCATTACTAGTAAGACAGTATCTACTGTATACGGTCAAAATCATATGCCTCCGATTTTGTGGGATAGAGGGCTCACATCGAGGAACAGAGGGCTCGAACCAAGGGGTAAGCTCAGTATGGGTTCGAGTTCGAGGGCGGAATGCAAGGATCGAAGATCGAAGTGCGCGACAAGTACCGAATCCAAGTATGACGCGAGATAGAGCCGTTATGAGTTTGCAACAGAATGAGCAAGATTCCTGCCACGTCCCCAAGATCATGGCATAAATTCAGAAATGAATTTGTACGAATTAGTACAAATCCGTACCAAGCGGTTATACAGCTGTCCAAATAGGATTCCTTACTGTAAAAAGAAATGTACCTTATTTAGGGTTTCCCTATTATATAAAGGGGACCCCAATCATTTGTAAACATCGTCTAGTCATTGGCAAAGAATATACTTTCTTACTTTTTCGCTCATTATTCATCAGAATTGTCCTTTAGCTTTATTATTCTTGGTTTGTTGTTCTTGATCCATCTCGAGGTCACTTTGGCTCGAGGTCGATAATGCCTAGCAACACTGGTTTTATTTACTCATTTCTTTCATTCATACGTTATACTTCGTGATTATTAATTAGTATTGAACTAAATCACGTATCATTAAAACCACAAATCAAATTTAATTGTTACTCGTATTTTCGAGGTAAACAGTTTGGGACCACCGTGGGGCTAAAGATAATAGTGTTTATTTTGATACTGATTATGATAAAACACATTATTTTCACACTTGTTCTTGTCAAAGATTCTTTGATTTCAGGATAAAACATGTCAAACTCACAGAATGCACCCGTACACGGTGATGACGGTCTTGGGTTCCATGGAGAAAATGGCAACATAATTGATCCAGGAGTCGATGCACCGCCAATAAGCCCTGGGGAAGTGCCAAATATGGAACCAGTAGATGTTAGTTCACACATTGCTTTGAATGGATCTAGGCGCAGACCCCGAAGCAAGTGTACGAAGGGAAGTCAGATCTGGTGGCCAAAGAACACAGGGTGTAGGTGATGGGGGAATCATCCTCCAAGTAATATTCGAGATGCTACAATATCAACAGATTGCTATCGCTCAACTTCAAATTCAGAATAAAACTCCAAGTATAGTCGAATCAGAAAACACTCGACGTACTGAGTCGGTGCCAGAGAGATCAAACAGGAATGGCTCGGGGACTGACCCCACAATTATGAGGATGCTCGAGGAACTCACCAAGAGGATCGAGTCCGGGGAGAAGAAGATTGAGGATAACGACAAAAAGGCGGAGACTTATAATTCCTGTATTGATCAAATACCGGGGGCACCCCCGGTCTTAAAAGGATTGGATGCCAAAAAATTCATACAAAAACCGTTTCCCCCGAGCGCAGCTCTGATGCCCATCCCTAAGAAGTTCTGTATGCCCGATATACCTAAATACAACGGAACAACAGATCCCAACGAATATATTACCTCGTATACTTGCGGGATTAAAGGAAATGACTTGAATGATGATGAGATTGAATCAATATTGTTGCAAAAGTTTGGGAAAACCTTGTCTAAGGAAGCCATGATTTGGTATCACAACTTGCCCCCGAACTCTATCGATTCTTTTGCTATGTTAGCAGATGCCTTCGTGAAAGCACATGTCTGGACCATAAAGTTGGCAATGAGGAAATCAGACGTTTTTAAGATAAGGCAGAGGAACGATGAGATGTTAAGGGAGTTCGTATCCCGAATTCAAATGGAGCGAATGGAATTACCACTGGTCTCGGATGGCTGGGCAGTGCAGGCTTTTATGCAGGGTTTGAACAAACGGAGTTCGATCGCGTCTCGACAATTAAAGCAAAATCTTATCGACTATCGAGCTGTGACGTGCTCAGACGTGCATAATCGTTACCAATCGAAGATCAGGGTCGAGGACGACCAGTTGGGAACCCCCTCGGGTTCAGTTCATCTTAATTGATTGGCAGCTAAGCCCCCGAGGGATACAGACAGGGAATCAAGATCAAACAAGGAACGGTATCAGCCGTATGTAGATCGGAGAAACAACGGCTCGGAGCGTAATGCTCCTCGGAATGATCGATGAATATGATCAAGGTCAAAGCTCTCGGGGACTCATGAGTAAGAATGGGCTTGATAAACATACCGACCCCGCGGAAGCACCTCAATTGTTAGAGTATAATTTCAGTGTAGATGCATCGGGAATCGTGTCAGCTATTGGAAGAATCAAAGACACCAGGTGACCCACGCCTATACAAACCGATCCCTCTCAAAGGAATCCAAACTTGATGTGTAAGTATCATGGCACACATGGCCATAGAACCCAAGACTGCAAGCAGTTAAGGGAGGAAGTGTCTCATTTGTTCAACGAGGGTCATCTTCGAGAATTTCTCAGTGATCGAGCTAAGAACCACTTCAGGGAAAGAGATGCAAACAGAAAAAATGAGTAGGAAGAACCACAACATGTAATCCATATAATCGTTGGTGGCGTCGATGTTCCACAAGGGCGTGTGTTCAAACGCACCAAGGTGTCGATCACCAGAGAAAAACGGACTCGGAGCTATGTGCCCGAGGGCGTCCTATTATTCAATAACGAGGAAGCGGAAGACATATCTCAGCTGCACAATGACGCCCTAGTAATTTCTATTTTGTTAAATAAAATTCAAGTTAAACGTGTTCTAGTGGATCTAGGTAGCTCAGCAAACATAATCAGATCGAGGGTCGTAGAGCAGCTCGGCCTACAGGATCAAACTGTGCCTTCATCCCGTGTCCTAAATGGCTTCAACATGGCGAGCAAAACAACGAAGGGGGAGATAATCCTACCAGTGAACGTGGCCGGAACCATCCAAGATACGAAATTCCATGTCATCGAAGGCGACATGAGGTATAATTCACTTCTCGGGAGGCCATGGATCCACAACATGAGAGCTGTACCTTCAACCCTTCATCAGATGATGAATTCCCAACAGTGGATGGCGTGAAAATGGTCTACGGAGAACAACACGCTGCAAAGGAAATGTTTGCAGTCGATGAAGTGACACCAACTCCAGTGCCTTCGACCTTGGAATAATCGGGGGCCAAAGATAAACAGGCGGCCAAATAGCAATCACCGATTCCAATCCCGATCAAACCGGAGGAATAGGTAATCGAAGAAGAAGAAGAAGAGGATTTCCTTACTCCTCGAAATTTTGTTGTTCCCGAAGATTCAGACGCAACCAAGTCAACGGTGAGGAACTGGAATAGGTCATACTGATCGAGTACATGCCCGATAAAAAGGTATACCTGGGAACAGGATTAACCCCCGCACTCAGGAAAAAACTCATTCGATTTCTTATCGATAATATGGATTATTTTACTTGGTCCCATTTAGACATGACAGGGATCCCGTCGGAAACAACAACGCACCGGCTGAGCATCGACCCCAAGTTCAAACCAGTAAAGCAAAAAAGGAGGCCCCAGTCCGAGGTGAAGCATGCATTCATAAAGGATGAGGTAACCAAACTTCTTAAAATAGGGTCTATTTGGGAGGTAAAATACCCCGAGTGGTTAGCCAACGTAGTTGTAGTTCCTAAAAAGGGAAACAAACTTAAAATGTGCGTAGACTATAAGGATTTAAACAAAGCATGCCCTAAAGACTCTTTTCCACTGCCTAACATCGATCACATGATCGATGCCACGGCCGGCCACGAGATCCTTACCTTGCTTGATGCCTACTCCGGGTACAATCAGATTCAGATGAACCTGGGGGACCAGGAGAAGACCTCGTTTATCACTAAACTTGGAACTTATTGTTACAATGTAATGCCCTTCGGGCTAAAAAATGCAGGAGCTACATACAAATGCCTAGTTAACAAAATGTTCGAGGAACAGATAGGTAAATCAATGGAAGTTTATATTGATGATATGTTGGTTAAGTCCCTGCGCGCAGAGGACCATTTAACTCATTTGTAGGAAACATTCAAAAACTTGAGGAAGTACAACATGAAGCCTAACCCAAAAAAATGTGCCTTCGGAGTCGGCACGGGCCAGTTCCTCGGGTTTATGGTGTCTAATTGGGGAATTGAGATCAACCCCGATAAGATCAAGGCCATCGAAGATATCACAATCGTAGATAGAGTGAAAGCCGTGCAACAGCTGACAAGATGAATAGCTGCCTTGGGTCGATTCATTTCGAGGTCATCAGATCGAAGTCATAGGTTCTTTTCCTTTCTCAAAAATAAAAAGGATTTCGCATGGACCACAGAATGCCAGCAAGCCTTAGAAGAATTGAAGCGATACTTATAGAGCCCACCTTTGCTTCACACCCCGAAGGTAGATGAAAAGCTTTATTTATATTTGGCAGTGTCCGAGATAGCGGTAAGTGGAGTACTAGTTCGAGAAGAGCAAGGTACTCAATTCCCTATTTATTATGTAAGTCGAACTCTGGGAGATGCTGAAACTAGATACCCTCACTTAGAAAAATTAGCACTTGCATTAATAAGCGCGTCTAGAAAGTTAAAGCCATATTTTCAATGTCATCCCATATGTGTATTAACCACTTATCCTCTCTGAAATGTTTTGCATAAGCCCGAATTATCAGGCTGATTGGCTAAGCGCGCAGTCAAAATTGGCGAGTACGATATTGAATATCAACCCCGAACGGTTATCAAGTCCCAAATCTTGGCTGACTTCGTGGCCGATTTTATGCCAACCCTCGTACATGAAGTAGAAAAAGAACTTCTGCTAGGATCGGGTACATCATCCGGGGTATGGACCCTTTTCACGGACGGTGCCTCGAATATGAAAGGGTCCGGGCTCGGTATTGTTTTGAAGCCACCAATAGGTAGCACTATTAGACAATCTATTAAAACTTCTAGGTTGACTAATAATGAGGCCGAGTTTGAGGCCATGATTGCAGGTCTCGAGCTAGCTAAAAGTTTGGGGGCAGAAGTCATTGAAGCCAAGTGCGATTCACTATTGGTGGTTAATGAGGTAAACAGAAGTTTTGAAGTTCGAGAGGATAGGATAAAACGGTACTTGGATAAGCTATAGGTAACTTTGCACCTCTTCAAGGAGTGGACTCTAGATCATGTGCCTCGAGAACAAAATAGTGAGGCCGACGTATTTGCTAATTTGGGGTCATCGGTTGAAGAAGATGATATCATCCCGGTGACTGTCATCCAATTATCGAAGTCTGTGATGGAAGAAGGTCATGCCGAGATAAATTCTACAAGTTTGACATGGGATTGGAGGAATAAGTATATCGACTATTTCAAAAATGGAAAACTCCCATCGGACCACAAAGAGTCAAGGGTTCTACGAACCAAGGCTGCTAGGTTCACATTGGATGAAGATGGAACATTGAACAGGAGGACGTTCGATGTACCATTAGCGGTATGCTTAGGGCCGGGGGACACCGATTATGTTCTACGAGAAATCCACGAAGGTACATGTGGGAATCACTCCAGCGCCGAGTCTTTGGTCCGCAAAATTATTAGAGCAGGGTATTACTGTGATAGCATGGAAAAGACACTAAGGAGTTTGTTAAAAAGTGTGATAAATGTCAAAGGTTAGCACCAATGATTCATCAGCCCGGAGAGTAACTACACTCAGTCCTGTCCCTGTGGCCTTTCATGAAATGGGGAATGGACATAGTCGGCCCTCTACAAACGGCACCAAGTAAAGCTAGATTCATTTTGTTTATGACTGAGTACTTTTCTAAGTGGGTAGAAGCACAGGCCTTCGAGAAGGTCAGAGAAAAAGAAGTTATCAACTTCATTTGGGACCACACCGTGTGTCGGTTCAGGATACCCGCCGAAATCGTGTGCGACAATGGCAAGAAATTCATCGGTAGCAAGGTAACGGAGTTCCTCGAAGCACCCAAAATAAAAAGGATTTTATCAACACCATATCATCCAACCGGGAACGGACATGCCGAGTCAACAAATAAAACTATCATTCAAAACCTAAAGAAAAGGTTGGACGATGCAAAAGGAAAATGGAGAGATGTCCTACCCGAGGTCCTTTGGGCATATCGAACAACATCGAAATCAAGCACGAGGGCTACTCTGTTCTCTTTAGTATAAGGTTCCGAGGCCTTAATCCCGATCGAAGTCGGAGAACCCAGCGCCAGGTTTTGACATGCATCGGAGGAGTCAAATCACGAGGCTATGAATACTAGCCTCGAGCTATTGGACGAAAAATGAGAAGCAACACTTGTTCAGATTGCCGCACGGAAGCAAAGAGTCGAGAGATACTATAATAGAAGGTCCAACCTTTGACACTTCGGTATCGGGGACTTAGTTCTACGGAAAGTCACCCTAAATACTCGAGACCCGAATGAAGGGAAACTAGGCTCGAATTGGGAAGGACCGTACCGAGTCATCGGAGTTGTCGGCAAAGGATCTTACAAACTAGACACGATGGAAGGGAGAAATTGTCAAACAATTGGAATATATCATTACTCAAACGATATTACTACTAAGGTATCGCCTTCTCCTTTTTTCATTTAAATTTAAGCTAACTCATTGCAGGTTCGATCAATGCTGAGGGCACCTTTCCACACGAAGACCTTGGGTTTTAAAGCACGCGTTGCACTCTTTTTTCCTTAGATTGAATTTTGTACCAAATGGGTTTTACCGGCGAGGTTTTTAACGAGGCAACAACTTTGTGCTACCTAAGGAGAACTCAACAGTATCCAAGGCTTCTTTTCAATCAACCTCGAATACTGGGGGGCATCACCCTCAGAGATTATATTTTCGAGGAAATACTTCACACCAAAGAGGGCCTCGATAGTTAATGGACCAAACGGTCAGATGAACCGTGTCCATATAGAATAGTCGAGCCCCGACGGCAAAACATGTACGCATGTATCAAATTATTCAAAGAAGCATTCTTTCTAAATCAAAAAAACACTTTGTGTCTCAAAGAAATTTGCTACTATACGAACATTATACTTGTGATTTTGCAAGAAATGGCTCAAGGGCCAAAACGCGAATACACCTCGAATACTCGGGGATTGTCATCGACAGTCAACGCATTCGAGTCATCTAATCTCAAATTCATAAGACCTCAAAGAGGCATCCCCTCGATATAAAGGCCAAGGCCATCATACTCGGGGAATAACCTTTTGGACAAGTTCAAATGGTTAACGGGAAACAAGTCCAAGAGACATATCCGAAGGAAATAATGTGGCTCAGAGACGTCCGACTCCCTCAATAAGTTAAAGGCCTAAACAAATACTTTGAAAAATCGGTTAAACTAGGCTACCTTCGGCAAAAGCAAAAGGGCTTCGATAAAATCAGCCCTCGACTAATCTAAAGGCTTCGATAAAATCAGCCTTCGAAAAAAGCCTCAAGAGGTATTCAATTATCGTAACACAAACGGATTACAAATAAGGTTCCGATCGATCAAACCTTCGAAAAACCCAACAGGTACAAAAAACACATGCTAAGGCATAAAGAAAATTAACTAAGTCTTTTAGCCGAAAAGAGGGAAATATTATAGCCGTCTTAGAGGCCGAAGTGTCCCAACTTAAAGAGCCTAAGGGCTGACCTAAAAGAGCCTAAGGGCCAATATAAAAGAGCCTAAGGGCCGAAGCATGCGGAGTTTGAGATATTACTCTCACTCAACTCGGACTCAAGAGTCCCGTCATCCCGAGCTCACATCAAATCGACTTAAACATAGCTCGAGGATTAACAAAAACCATAAGAGGTATTCTATCATAAGTTCGAAGATCACCCATCGATCACTAAGAAACCTAAGGGTTATTATATTCAGAATCCGAGCCAATGTTCACTTGATCATTGAAGTTATCAAAATATTTTCACAAAATAAAGACAATGCGAAATTCAATACAAATCGGAGATGAAGCAAAGGAATTCTTTATATTTATAAAATATATTTACAAAAGATATTTACAACACCCACGAGGGGCCCTTACACAAAAACAAAAGAAACAAAAAAGAACCTAATCTATTTCGGGGCCACATCCTCGGGAGCCATATCCTCAGGAACTGCATCCTCGGGAGCTGTATCTTCGGGAACCTCTTCCTCCTCGGGGACTCCTTCCTTATCTCCTCCACCCTCAAAACCACTAACAGCATCTTCATCATCAGAAGAAACAAGAAATCTCGCATCAGTTTCCAGCGCCTTTGCTTGGGCTATTTCTTCAGTGAGGTCGAACCCGCGGGCGTGGATTTCTTCGAGAGTCTCCCTCCGGGCTTGGCACTTGGCCAAATCATTACTCCATTTTTCCCGGTCGGAGGCCTCCCTTAGCTCCGCTTGAACAGCCTCGGCATCCCTTAAATATACGATGATGGCTTTATCAGTCGTGGCCTTCGTCTTCTCAACTTCAGCCTTGGCCTCTGCCACCTCGGCCCTAGCTTTAGCAAGTTTTGCCTCTAGCTCCTCGATTTTCTTGGCCCGGCCAGATTCTTCACTTTAATACCTCGGAGCTGAGTCTCAACCGAGGCCAGTTGGGCTATAGCAGCTTCTTTATCAACAGCGAGCCGATCCATGTTCTCTTTCAATCGGTGACAATCAGCCTTAACCTGATCGACCTCGCCAAGAGCTGCCCAATCATCTCCAACTTTTGCTGCAGCTGAGACATCGAAGTGTTAGCCTCCGTAGTAAGGCCAAGAAGACCATACTCTGTTAAAATCACGGTTGCCTATTTGTCTAGCTCGATCTCGTCTTTCCGAGCTTCGGCCAAGTCAACCCAAAGGCCCTTGAGCTCCTCCTCCTTTTGGCTACAAAGGAGCCTCAGGGCCTTCTCTTCATCCGAAGCCTTCCTGAGCTCGGCCTCATATTGGCTCAGCTCGGCTCTAAACTTGATGATGGCCTACATATAAAACGAAGACATGTCAGTCAAAAGAAGGGGAGAAAAAAGAAAATTACAACAATAAAGTTAGTGTTTACCCAAGAAATGAGACTATGAGCCTCTCCGAAAAGGGTGGATGTGTTATTAAGGTCGACGGCATCGTCAACCCCGGTGAGACAATCTCGAAATGGATCCTCTTTGAGAACCTTGCTCGGGTCGGGCATTCGTAGAGCCTGAGCATCCTGTATCTCCTCCTCAGAGTAAGATGGTAAATAAGGGTAATGACCTATTGTAACGGCCCTGAGCTCCTCACTCGGGGCACTCTAATTAGCTTCGGCCCTCTCAGCACTTGCCCCTCCGGCGTACTTGTTGAAGGAAGGGGAATGATCTCGATCTCGGGGGACTCGAGGGCTTTTCCCGAGTCTTTCTTCGGAGTTCCTTCATCATGAGGTGAGGTCTCAGGTTCAGAGGGCTTGGCGGCCTTGACCGATTTCCTAGTTCGGGGCACCAGTGCCGATTCTTCGCCCTCGTTCCCTTCATCTTCGTAAAATTGGATGGTTGAATCCAAGTCCACATGGATAAGCTTCCTCCTTGTCTTTCGAGTAGGGGCCCTCTCATCCTGGGGATCTTCGGGCTTCAAGCCCTCTTTCTTTTGTTGTCTTTCCCCGATTTCGATATCGGGGACTCGGTCTCTTCCCCGGGCGGGGCTGGCCTCATTTCGGAGACATCTCCGATTCCTGCACAAATAAGCACGAGTGTGATGGCATTACCAATAAAAGAAAAGTATCACAAAACCTGGGAAGAGAACTGACCATGATGTTTGGCCTCCCATTTGCCCCTCGATAATTCACGCCATTTGCGCTCATCATACGAGGAGGTTGCAGCCAATTTTTGGACCCAGTCCTCGAGGTGGGAGACCGCGTGGGCGTTCAAGCAACATTTGCAAAAAAGGTAAAAGCATTACGAAACTCGAAAGCAGGATACGGGAGGGTATTTGGAAAAGGACTTCACTTACGATTAAAGTTCCATCTCTCCGGGAATGGCATTTTTCCCTTAGGTATGATGTCCGAGGTCCTCACTCTGATGAACCGGCTCATCCAGCCTCGATCTTTATCCTCATCGTTACAAGCAAAGAAGGACTTTTTTGATCGATGTTGAATCTTGATGAGCCCTCGGAACAGCTGAGGCCGGTACAGCCGAATGAGATGGTTGAGGGTAAACTTTAAACCCTCGGCCTTGCTGGAGAAATAACGCAACATAATCACGATGCGCCAAAAGGAGGGATGGATCTGGCCAAGGGTAACCTCGTACCTTTAGCAGAAATCGTTCACTACCGAATCGAGGGGACCCAGTGTGAAGGGGTAAGTGTAAACTCTTAAGAACCTCTCCACGTGAGTAGTGATGCTTTCCTCGGGGTCGGGGATCTGTACCACGACCTCGCTCCCCAGCCGCAATCCTTCTTCATGGTCTTAAGGTGCTTCTCCGATATTGAACTGATATATCAAGATGCATGCTCGCATCGGCCTGGGATATTGGGGGATGTTCAATATTGAAATCCTTCTTTATCACACAGGGGCCGGGAGTGATTTCGTGAAGGGCTGGCGCCACCAGTTTGGCCGGCCGGGAAGAAGAAGAAGATGGTGCCTTCTCTTTTTGGGGGCTGTTTTAGAAGTTTTGCCCATGGTTTTATAAGCTAAGAGATGCAGAAGGTAGCGGAGCGTGGTGTTTTCTGGGAGTTTAGCATTTTTCGGCACTTAAAGGGGCGGTGGAAGCAGATTATGAGAGAAAGAGAAGAAGAGGAAATGAGATCAGAGTGAATGTAATGAAGAAGTAAAGTTTTTAATTCAAAGAAGGAGCCCCATATTTATAGATGAGCGGCGACGGTTCGGCGGCACTAGTGGTCGACTATTACTGACATGTATTTAATGTTTTGGGGAAGCGAACCATCGGGACGTTTCGGTCATTTCAAGCGCCTACGTCACGGAAATGACGTCATCATTAAATACTCCGGAAAATCGAGGTTCAAATTGTTTCTTATCATTTTACTCTAAGAAACGCAGGGACTATCTGTATACGGTCAAAATCATATGCCTCCGATTCTGTGGGCTCGAGGGCTCACATCGAGGAACAGAGGGCTCGAACCAAGGGGTAAGCTCAGTATGGGTTCGAGTTCGAGGGCGGAATGTAAGGATCGAAGATCGGAGTGTGCGACAAGTACCGAAGCCAAGTATGACCAACCCCAAGATAGAGCCGTTGAGAGTTTGCAACATAATGAGCAAGCTTCCTGCCACGTCTCCATTATCATGGCGTAAATTCCGAAATAGATTTGTACAAATTAGTACAAATCCGTACCAGGTTATACAGCTGTCCCAATAGGGTTCCTTACTATAAATAGAAATGTACCTTATTTAGGGTTCCCCTATTACACAAAGGGGACCCCAATCATTTGTAAACATCATCTCATTATTGGCAAAGAATATACTCTCTTACTTTTTCGCTCATTGTTCATCAGAATTGTCCTTTAGCTTTATTATTCTTGCTTTGTTGTTCTTCATTCATACATTATACTTCTTGATTATTAATTAGTATTGAACTAAATCATGTATCTTTAAAACCACAAATCAAATTTAATTGTTACTCGTATTTTTGAGGTAAACATCTATCATTCATGTACCACCCTTGCATTTGTTGCTTTATACCATGTAATTTTCTCCAATACCAACTGCTATCTTGTGTTGGTTGGTGTGTCCAGAAATCACCACCTGCATTCGTGTAAATGCCATGTATCCACTTCACAGTAGTATTTCCTTCTTGTTAATCAATAACCATATTAATTTTCCAAACATATTAATATTATTTATAGTATTTAATATGTATATTATTTTTTAACAACATTTAAATAGGAGGGAATGCTAAAGGACTTATGTTATATAGTTTCTTCTCTATACTATTAACGTTAACTAATGTTATACAGTTTTTCGTTATAAAATTTCATGTTTTTCATCTTTTATTTTCTTTTTTGACCTTTGTGTGTGTCTTTGGCAGAAATTTTACACGCCTCAAAGTGTATAAATACAAAGCAACTTGGCATATTGAATATTAGAGAAGTAAAGAACTTTAAAATATTGAAGATCTATTAACGTTAACTAATGTTATACAGTTTTTCGTTATAAAATTTCATGTTTTTCATCTTTTATTTTCTTTTTTGACCTTTGTGTGTGTCTTTGGCAGAAATTTTACACGCCTCAAAGTGTATAAATACAAAGCAACTAGGCATATTGAATATTAGAGAAGTAAAGAACTTTAAAATATTGAAGATTTTTATTCTTTTATAATCGCGCGTGTCTCTAGAAAATTAACTAGTTTATAAAATAAATAAGAGATAGATAATCTCGTCGGTAAATAATAGTGTGGGAAGTAGGATAAAGGTAATATCTTTCAATTGTCATCCTCTATTTTGGAACTTCAGACCCAATCAACCGCATGGTACGAGGTACAATATGACATCCGTGTCTTATCTAACATGTGATAATTTAATGGATAAGATAAAATATTAAGCCCTGCATCTCTTATCTTTACAAATAAGTCTTAAGTTATTACCGGTCGTTTAGCTCAGCGATTGTACTTATGATAATGTGATTGTAGATGGTGAAATTAATAGCTGTCTTAAGATATTTTAACCTTGTCCGTAATGTGATTGTATTTTGTCAGCAGTGGCGTACGCATGTTTTTCATAAGCGGTGTCACTATTTCTAGTTAGAGGCCCGTAACAGTAAAAAATATTTTGTAGAGCCAAGGAAGTTCGAACCCAAGACCATATTTTGTCAATTGTAAGGGATATGCAACGAATAGAACGACAGGACTATATCTGGCATAAAATGAAAGGTAGCTCAACCGAAGAAATGGTGTGCATAAGCATTTCAAAGAATGAAACTTGTCAACTAAATTTGCAATTGATCTTAAGCTAATTAATACTATTTTTAACAAGTACGTAAGCAAATTGATCTTGACGTGAAATAAACTTGTATTCTTAAGAAATCTTGTGTCCTAACAGTTACTCACAAAAAGGTTGATGTTATGGACAGTTTAGCTCTTCCAAGTTCATAGATCATACTATACATGTATATTTCAAATGATAACCCCCCTCCCTCCCTATACAAGTCAGGCAACTCGAGGTTTAACAAGTTCGTGCACATTTTGATGTTTTCATGAATTACGAAAAGTCAAGTAGGTAAATATCATCATGCTTGCTTTGGCTGCCCTGATCATGATATCCAACCCTGCAAAGCAACACATTCTGGACAAGTAATAAGGACCAAAGCAGGTCCAGTTTAAATATTGCATGCTTTACTGTGGCATGTCCAAGTTCACCTATATTTTTCTCTTTTCCCTTTTGTCTACTTTCATTGCTTGCAGGAAACAGAGAGTAGACGAAAAACCAATTTGGGAGTCCATGTCCAAATATACAACAGATAATCAATCAGCAGCTCTATGTTAATAACATCACAAATAAGTTAGCTGCTTTAAGAGAAAAAAGAATCACACCAATACCCTTTTAGCAGCAATCCATTCTCCATCTAGCCAATGTTGATGGGGCCTCAAATCGGAATGCTGAATTTCCAACATCTCATTTGACATTTTAAAGTAGACTGTATAGTTTGAACCATCAAGAACTTTGCAAACTTGACCAGCCCACCATCCACCATTATACCAAGCATCAACTTCATCAAGTGGCCTGAATATGTCAGCATGTTGGGTCACTGGGGGAGGTCTTATACAAAGAGCATCTGCTTCTTCAGTCAGGAGATCCGTATCATCAGTTTCTAGAGTCTGGTATCGCAGCAGATACTTCCCATTTCCTAGATGTCTCACAATTGTAGCAGGGTACCATGAACCCTGGTAACCTTTTTCATCCCTCTTCACCTCCACCTTTGCTCCAACGCTAAATTTTGTGCGCCTGGCTACTCCACCATTCTGTCCTCTTAGTTTTCCAAGTCCGGGCTTCGCTTGAACTTTGGGTTTTTTCTGCATGTCACGTGAATCATATAGGAATGAGGAAGAAAATAATCTCAACTTTATACAGCTGAAGCTCTTGAAGAATAAATGAATAGCAATTGTAAAAAATTTAATGTTGTCATACCCTGAAGGCAATGACCCATTTTCCATCAATCCACTCTTGATGGGGTCTCAAAGTGAAATGGTCAAACACCAGTTCCTCATTTGTGGTCCAAAAATACACCATGTACTTTAAGCCATCAAGGATTTTGCATATAATACCAACCCACCATCCGTCATTAAACCATGAGTCAACTTCTTCAAGCATTTTAAATCTGTCAATTCTATCAATTACAGGGGGGCAGGGCCTAATGTCAGAAGCATCTGCCATTTCTTTAAGGGGCTCAGATTCATCTTCAGTTCTTAGTGTCAGGTACTCCACCAAAAACTTATGCTGACCAATGGACTCGATAATAACTGCAGTGTACCAGGAACCCTTGTATCCTTCTTCATCACTTTTCACCTCTACCCTCATCCCTTTGCTGAACTTGCATGTCTTTCCACTACACTTTATCTTGATTTTCAGATCCTTTGACTTCAAATTCATGTCAGATGAACTTCTTGTCATATCAAACTTGAGCCAACAGAGAAAAAGAGAAAAAGAAGATTGTTAAATATCCTTGAGGAAAAGCCAACAAGAACAAGAGAGAAGAGGAACATACCTCTCTGGCAGTAACCCATTTCTCTTTGATCCATTCTTGATGAGGTCTCAGCATAGAATGTTCAAACACCAATACTTCCTCTGTGCTCAACAAACACACTTCATACATCAAACCACCAAGAACTTCTCTTATATGACCTTCCCACCATCCATCAATGAACCAAGCATCTACCTTATCAAGAGGTTCAAAAAGATGAAACGAATGGATTTCAGGTGGACACGGTCTGATGCATGAAGCATCAACCTCTTCTTTGAGAAATTGAGACCCGTTCACTGCTTTCAGTGTCTGATATTCGACCAAAAACTTGTCATAGCCAACAGATTTGACAATAACTGCATTATGCCATGAACCACGCAAACCTTCTTTATCACCTTTGACCTCTACAGACATCCCATCGCTAAATGTTTCCATCCAAGATCTGCTACACTTTATCCTGAGTTTGACCCCTCTTGACTTTAGGTCTAAATCTGGTGTGTTCTGCATCATAATAATTTTTTGTTTTTGATAAATTTCTGCATCGCAATAATTTGAACTACGTAATATACATGAATAGAGATTAACTTTAGACCATGATACGTCTAAAAGAACCACATGACAACTACTATAAAGACTGTTTGTACAGTGTTTCATAGTATGACAAAAATGAAGGAATCCACATTAAGTGGAAACGTATGCCCTATCAAGTGAATATTTAGCTAAGTGCCCTATTGAATATAACGCACGGTCTGTTATAATTCCCAGTATAATTATGATCAAATTCCATATAAGCATAATCGAAGGAAAACATTCCCAACTACACTTTTTTTTTGCTTATTTATAAAAAAGGTGTAATAGGACTAAGGAAGAAGACATCAGATATAAGAAGAGTGTAATGAAAGAAATTTACAGGAAGATATGCCAACTCAAAATACCTTGGCAGACAAATCTTGAAAGAAAAATAGAGTGTTCAATGCCAAAGATTCATAAACATATGTAAATATGTAAATACAAATAACAGAAGAGGAAGATTTGTTTCATCTCATTTCAGCTACACATCCCTTCATATGCTACTCATAATATTGAATGATTTTTTTTATAAAATAAAATAAACTCTCAACCTCCACAGTCCAGCCTCTTGAGTACCAACAGCAAAATTAATACTCATGGAATAAAACAGCCCAAGAAGTGATGAAAAGGAAAGAAGATTACTTTTCTACCAGCCATTCATCTGGAATAAACAAGTTGGTTATAACTTAGACAATTTACCGTACAACTTTGGGAGAGAAAGCAGGGTATGGGAGAAAAAAAGGTAAGCAATCAGCTAAAACATAAAGTAGTCAATTACTATATTAATCTCAACATATATAGGAGTAACAAACACCCGACGAGGTCTATATAGTACTCTCACTCTCTCCGCCCCAATTTGAGCAACTTGGTATTTACTATTAAAACTAAAATATTAGATAATAAAAAACCTGGGGCAATTTTTGGAGGTGAAGAGGAGGAGGAACCCAAGAGCCATCATCCCAGTCTCGATAAAACCGCAAACCCCAAAGTTCCACTTTAACCACAACTTCTACAAGTGAAACCAAATATATAGAATTCTCCAAGATATCATTCACCTTCCCTTTTCTCCACCCTTTCCCTTCATAAAGGACCTCCACATTGTCACCAACCTTGAAGTACCTGTGAAGCTCCGTTGGAGGCGTAGGCCGTACATCACAAGCATTAGCGTACTCTCTCCTCCGGCGTCCAGAAGGTTCCTCGTTAAGGGTCTGAAACTCAACGTAAATTTGACCATTTCTGGTTGGGGTTGATCGGAGTAAGGTGGCGGGGTACCAGATGGTAAAAGGCTGTGTTTTTAGGACTTCTACAGCGTCTCCTTTGTTGAAGCATTGTGGGGTTGTACTTGTATGGAGTAGCATGTCATAAACCCTAACTATAAGAGTGGAAATTGTAGGAGGGAGAAGAAGGAGTAGTAGGATTGTCTAAGCAAGAAAGCTGTGTTGGCGTTTTAGTATGTACACATATTTCAGGAGAGATTTTATGTATTCTTTTCCCCTTTTTCTTGTTGATTCTTTTCTATTCTCAAGCAATCAAAAGATGTTGACTATGCTATGAGCTCAGAAACAGTATTTATAGCTGTGTACCACCCTTTTTTTTAAGAAAAATGCACTCCCTCTCTTCTAGTTTAAGATTACACACTTTTTTATTAATCCATTCCCCCCAAAAAAAAAAGGACACATTTCTACGTTGGAAATAATTCAACTTTAAACCATGCATTTTACTCATTTTATCCTTAATGAGAAACTTTTATCACCACATAAATGTCACGGCCCCACAAAGTTTTTACACCTTAAACTTTTAAGACCGCAAGTTTTAAAACCCTTCTTTTTTTCTTAAACTCTGTGACGAGTCAAACTATCTCATCTAAATTGAAACGGAGGCAATATACTTTATTTTGAAGAGTTATAATGATAAAAAATTTGAAAACAAATACTAAACTATTTTGAATAGTAGGAAACAGAATAGAAAATTAATTTCCAAGATGAAAATATTATATTTACCATGATAGTATTCCTTATTTCAACCCATATGTCTCCCACCACTCTCCTTTGTTGCCTCATCTCTCATTTATTTTTAACTAGTCTTAGAATACGCAACGTGCATTGTACATGTATTCCATATCAATGTGTATAATTTTGTAAATTAATATATAAATGTTATATTAAAATGTGTTTGTGTTATAAATTAACAATCACTGTAACGACCCGACTGATCGTTTCGAGTTTTAGCATTTCGTTCGACGGTTTGTGATTTTAAGTAGATTCATATGATGCATTATGACTTGTATATGTGGTTGGTTCTGATGTTCGAGAGGTTCAGGATTGATTTGGTGGAGTGATTCTCATCTTGGAAGCTTTAAGTTGGAAGAGTTGATCAAGGTTTGACTTTTGAGTAAACAACCTTGGAATCGGGATTTGATGATTTCAGTAGGTTCATATGATAATTTTGGACTTGGATGTATGTTTGGATTTGATTTTGGATATTCCTAGTGGATTTTGAATATATTCGTCTAATGCTGGCAATTTGAAGAAATGGAGAGTTCATAGGTTTGACTGGAGGTTGACTTTTATCTTATCGGATTTCGTTTGGTGTTCCTGAACCTTGGATAGGTTCGCTTTGTTTATTGGAACTTGTGTGCAAAGTTCGGTTGTGATCTGAAATATTTAAGTGTGATTCTTACGTGCTCGACAAAGATGAAATATTTTAAGGTTAAGATGATAAATTGATCTTCGATTCTTTGTTTTGAGGTTATTTGTGGTGTTTTGAGCCTTTACATAAGTTTGAATTAGGTATATGGACTTGTTGGTAGCATTGGACGGGGTCCCTAGGGGCTCGGGTGAGTTTCAAGGAGGCTCCGGACCATTTCTAGGCCCTTTTCAGCTACTATTTTTCACTACAGTAGTATACATCGCGATCATGGTGCTCTAGGCAGCGTTAGTGAAGAGTAAAGTGTAGTTTTGGTCTTCTGAAACGCGTTTGCAAAGAGGTTGTCGCGATTACTCAGAAGAAATTTTGCTAGCAATGGGCTGATTTCGGGAGCTTATATATTGCAATCTATAAGAAATTTGGAGATAATCCACAAATAAAAGTTGCAGTCCTTTGTTTCTAAATTTTAGAAAATCAAAACGTTTGTCATTTGAAGTGGAGTATAGATAGTTATGGCTATTATACTATAGGCTATTAGAAAAGAGTTCAACAAGCTTATTCAGGTTTGTTCATCGCGATCGCGAAGGGTAGAATCATGCCGGACAATTTTGTGAATCACGATCGCGAGGTTGGTGACCGCGTTCGTGAAGAAGCATGCCTGACAGGGTATTTAATGCCTAATTTCGGTATTTTGAGCTTATTTTATAAATTTTTGAGGGTTGGAAAGCGGACCAAAGCAATTTTAGAGATAGTTTTCACTCATATTTTAAGGGTAAGCAATTTCTACTTGATTTGATCATACATCATGAATCCCCATGGATTTCTAGATGGAATTTTGAAGGAAAATTTGGGATTTTTGTCTACACTTTAAGAGAGTGTATTTTGAAAATTTGAATACCGATTTGGAATCGATTTTGGAATATAATCACATATTTAAATTCGACAGGTTATGGGCTATCGGGATTTGGTAATGGTTCCGAATTTCGAGCATGCGGGGTTGGGTTCATTTTTGTTGTCTTTTTGGGAATTCTTCAAAGATGGAAGCCTTGCTGATTGGGGCTGATTCCAATGGCATTGGTTTACTACCTTGGATGATGTTTGGTTTGATTCGTGCTAGTTGGACGTGATTTCTCCAAGAAGCAATTTTGGAGCTTTGGACTAGTCCGGATGAGGTAAGTGTCTTGTCTAGCTTTAGTTGAGAAATTTTTCCTAATAATCAATATTGTTTGCTATATGCGGGGGTTATGTATATATGAGATGACGACCATATGTACATATGCCATGAGTATTTATGCGGCGTAGATTCTAGACTATTTTATGCCTTGTTTGATTGTGTGATCTATTTGTTCTATGTTTTGCTCAATTGATTGACTACATGAGCACATTAAACCATGCTAGAGTTAATTGAGGCTAATGGTACCTTATTTTGCGGACGATGAACTATTCATAAGATTGTTGTTATACTTGCTTTGGACGTAGTCACACATATGTTATGAATACACAACTGTACATGTTATTCTTGTCTTATGCCTTAAATTGATGCATGACTACTCGAGTTTTCTTACCCACGTTAAATATTGTGAAATGACTTTTGCTGCTTATTTGGGCATGATAATTATTTGGATGACGTATTACATGTTGGAACCGTGGTCATACTGTCACGACCCAAAACTACCACCCGATCGTGATGGCGCATAGCTCACTTTCTAGGCAAGCCAAGCCTGACAATAATAAAAACATGATAACAAATTGCGAAAATAATACAAGTCTAAAAACCAGATATCATAAACAATGCAAAATCATTTTATAACTCCCAAAAACTAATAATACTGAGTCATGAGCTCTATAATATGGATACAAGTCTGAAATACGGAAATACTATCTGAATAATAACAATAAACAATAAACATAGAGAGAGAGAGAGAGAGAGACGTTGAGGACTACAATCAGGAAGTAGCTCCAGCTTGGTCTTCAAGACTTAGCAACGGCTACGCTCACAAAGCTCGACTGGGCCTAATACCTAAATTTTCACAATTAAGTGTAGATTTTATTATGAGTACAACCGACCCCATATACTCTGTAAGTATCATATCTAACCTCAGCGAGGTAGTAGTGGCAAGAATAACTAGTGATATTGTAACGACCCGACCGATCGTCTTGAGCTTTAGCGTTCCATTCGATGGTTTGAGACTTTGAGTAGCTTTATATTATGTATTATAACTTACTTGTATGGTTGGTTTCGGTTTTTGAGCAGTTTGGGATTGATTTGGAAGAATGCTTCTCGTTTTAGAAGCTTTAAGTTGGAAGAGTTGACCAAGGTTTGCCTTTTGGGTAAAGAGAATCGAAATCGGAATCGGAATTTAGTTATTCTAATAAGTTTGTATGATGATTTTGGACATGTCCACAAAGTTTGGTTAAATTTCGATGACTTCTGGATAAGTTTGGGTTGTATGGTGATTGTTTTCGGTTTTGACGTCGATTTGAGCATAAAGGTTATCATATAAAGAAAAAGCCTTTTGATTCGTGTTTCGACTAAACCATTATATCCGTATCACAATTTTAGAACCATAGTAACTAAACTCATCAAGTTTCGACATCATATAAGGAATTTATGGTTATTTTACTATGAATTGGGTTGCTAGATTTTTCAGAGTAATTACGGAGTTACCACTAAATTTGTATTTAAAACTCTGCTCTATTTTCAAATATTGAAACCAATATATATCCTTCATTATAAGGTCAAATGGAGTGATTCAAAAGCCTAACTTGACTAGTGTCAAAATCCCTATATCTACAGCTGTGGCAATAGGGGCGTGATTTGGTAATATGCCAATTTGACCGCTATTAGTAGATAAAACAATTTCTTCCACTTCTGAATCCCAAACAATTCGATTAGGGGTCAGTACACTAAGATTTAAGGTCATTTCTTCAAATTGCTCTCCATTTCTAAGTTCATAGCCTTCGCGGTAGCTTCATCGATCCGAGATCTACATCTATGAATTGAAAGGTCCGAATGATCAACTCTGCAATCAGTTGTTAGAATCAATAGGTCTCCATTAGAGGCATCAAAAACGAGTTTTTGGATCGTTTGGCACAAGAAAAAAGACAGAATAGCTGGGCGTGTTTGGCTATTAATGTTGCTGGAGTTTTTCTCATCTTGAATGTTTGGGATTGGGAGAATTCAAGGATGTTCTTCAAGTTTCTTCCATGGGGTAAGGTCTAAACCATAACCTAAGTATTTACCTTTGATTCATTCCCTTGGTTTAAGCTTTAATTCATGATTTTAATTGAAAACTCATTTAATTCTTTAAATCAAGACCTAGGGTTATGTCCTAAATTTTAAAAATTGAAAATGAGTTTGAGGCGTTTATGTCGCGATCCAAAATCCGACTAGTCGTGATGTCACCTAACCCAACCCGCTAGGTAAGCCAATTAGCAACTATCCAATTCCAATGAAATTAATAAAATAATTAAATAGAAGAAATTATCTGAAACTTATACATTCCCCAATGTCTGGTAATACAACTCATGAGCTTCTAAGAATAGAATTTACAAACCTGGTATGGAATAAATACATCATCTGTTCGAAAAGTACATAAGCAGAGTTTTATGAATCTAAGGCTACCATGAACAAGATGTAGCTACAACCGGAATGCAGGCACGTCTTCAAATGCAGCTCCCGTCGAACACAGCAACATAAGCAGTCAACATCTGCACGCAAGGTGCAGAAGTGTAATATGAGTACAACTGACCCCATGTACTCAATAAGTGACAAACTTAACTTAGGTTGAAAGTAGTGACGAGCTGGAACAAAGGTCCGGTCCACCACCAATAGCCAACAATAATTCATAATAACGTAAAGCAAGTAATAAAAGAAGTAACTTGGAATTTAAAATGCTCAGCTTATTCATAGTTCCCGAAAATAGTTCAACCTTTCAAGTATATCAGTGAAAACCTAAATCCTTTACCGAAATCGTCG
The DNA here is from genome assembly GCF_001879085.1 of Nicotiana attenuata. Classification (NCBI taxonomy): domain Eukaryota; kingdom Viridiplantae; phylum Streptophyta; class Magnoliopsida; order Solanales; family Solanaceae; genus Nicotiana; species Nicotiana attenuata. The sequence goes on along the minus strand of NW_017671655.1, from coordinate 200,282 downwards.
AAAATATGAGTAAGTTTGAAAACTGTAATTTTACCTAAAAACCTTTCAACAGGTAAATGCTTGTCACGACCCCAGTTCACCCTCCATGAACATGTCGTGATGGTACCTAGTTCCTACAACTAGGTAAGCCTAACAGTGTGGAATAACAAATTAACATTTGCGGAATAATTAATTAAGACTGAACTTACGAAAATAATAACTGTATATAAGGCCACTCGGCCTATACAACTCAAAATATGCGAAAGTCTACAACTAAATCCCAAAACCCGGAAACTCACGGGAAACACAGGCTAATAGAATGTAGTAAACTGCTCTACACCAGAATGTCTAAACAACATGAAAGGAAAGAAAAGGAACTATCTGCTAAAGCCGGAATAGAGTAGAGACTCCCGGTCTGCGAACGTAGCAGATATACCTCAAGTCTCAGTTAGGACTCTCCACCACGAGGATGATACGTCTGGGAGGAAGTACCTGGATCTGCACATGAAAAACATGCGTAGGAAGGGCATGAGTACACCACAGCGGTACTCAGTAAGTGCCAAGCCTAACCTCGGTTGGGTAGTGACGAGGAAGGTCAGGGCCCTACTGAGATAACATAATAAATAATGAGATAAAAGAAATAGTTTAAATAAAGTCTACAGCGAGAATCTAAACCAGGTAAATAAGGAAGAACAGTAATAGAAAGCAAAGGTAACAATACACGGAAAACTGCCCTCACAAGGAATAGTAGCCGGGGGATCTCTTGGTATCCCGAGGATCTCTTGGTATCCTTATCATCAACACTAGGGATCTCTCGGTATCCCGAGGATCTCTTAGTATCCTCAATAAGTAAGTCGGGGATCTCTTGGTATCCCAATATATATATATATATATATAAACACATGTGCCAGGGATCTCTTGGTATCCCGCACCCTCAGTCCAGAATATCTCAAGTACAGGGGATCTCCCGGGAAGCCGTCGCGTAGTCCCAAATTAAACACACAACAACAACGATTCCTAAATCTCGGAACAATGCTAAAAATCAGGACACGAAGTAGTAAATCATAGCCTAACATGCTTCACAGAGTACAAATAGCACAGTTAAAGCAAATAAGCAGGTAAGTCAGCTAAACATGAGTCTCTAAGCTAACACAGGTACAAACTTACAATTAAAAGGAACAAGTAAACAAGAAATCTCAATTTAAATACTTCAAGTAGAAACGGATTTACAACAATTAGCTCAAGTACGCGCTCGTCACCTCACGTACGGGGCATTCAAATATTCAAGATCATATCCTAAGGGAAAAGATCCCCCACACAAGGTTAGACAAGCCACTTCCCTCGAACCGGCTCAATATCAACTAGAAATCACACTCTTGCCACGAGTATCCGACTCCAAATGGCTCAAATCTATTCAATTCAATTACATATTGTAAATAACATCGCAAAAACCTGGTTTTGCTAATAAATTCAAAGCTACGACGTAAAATTAGGTGAAATGACCAACATGCCCTCCAAGCCAACACCCCGGAATCGAATAATTTTCACATTTTCAGAATCCTCGTACTCTCACGAGTCTAACCATATAAAAATCTCCCAAATCGGAGGTCAAATGCCCCCTCAAAACCCAATAGTTTGGTCTATGAACTTTCACCCAATTTTCATTCAAAATCCGAAATTTAAAGGTGAAATCGTGATTAGATTAGTGGGTATTAAGCATAAGAGAGTAGAGAATCGTTGCCCAATCATTGCTCTTGAAAAACCCTCGAAATTTCTCCCAAATCCGAGCTCTCTAGCTTGAGCTTTGTTAAAAATGGCTAACCCTCGTTTTTGAAATGTTAAATACTGTCCAGACACTCAATGCATCGCGAACGCGGAGATTAGATCGCGTTCGCGGAGAAGAAAGATGGAAGATGTCAGATATGCTCTTTGCGATCGCGAGGAGTAGGATGCGAATGCGAAGGCCTGGGATTTTTAAAGCTACGCGAACGCGTGGCGTGTAACGCGATCGCGATTAAGGAAAAATGCTGAGGTCCAGAAATTGTTCTACGCGAACGCGTGCAAGGGTTCGCGAGCGCGAAGAACTGACTGGCATAGGTACGTGAACGCGGTGAAGTTTATGCGAACGCGATGAAGAAACTGGCCTCCCTCCAATATTACACTATGCGAACGCGAGAGGGAGGCCGCGATCGCGAAGAGGAAAAGTCTGGAACAGCTGAGTTCAGTTTTCTGCAATATTTTCCAACTCCAAAGTGCTCCGTTGAGCACCCGGAACACACCCGAGGCCCCCGGGACCTCAACCAAACCTACAGACATATCCCATAACATCATTCAAACTTGTACCAATCCTTAAACCACCTAAAATAACGCCGGAAACACGAATTAATCGAGGATTCAAGCCTAAGAACTTCAAATTCCAACCAAACACGCTTTCGATCAAAAACCTACCCGAACCTCGTCCGAATGACCTGAAATTTTGCACACACATCCCAAATGACATGACGGAACTACTGCAACTTCCGGAATTCCAATTCGACCCTCGGATCAAAAACTCACTATCGGACCGGAAACTTCAAAAATTCAAGCTTCGGCATTTCAAGCCTAAATGAGCTACGAGCCTCCAAAATACATTCCGAACACGCTCCCAACCCCGAAATCACCTAACGGAGCTAACGGAACCATCGGATTTCCATTCCGAGGTCATCTTCACACTGTTCTGATTACGGACCATTTTTCAACTCTTAAGCTCTCATTTAGGGACTAAGTGTCCCAAAACACTCCGAATCCTAACACCGAACGTCCCGGCAAACCAAAATAGCAGAAATGAACTTAGGGGNCTGTGTTCCGTGACTCCTACGAACCTAGAGCTCTGATATCAACTTGTCACGACCCCAGTTCACCCTCCATGAACATGTCGTGATGGCACCTAGTTCCTACAACTAGGTAAGCCTAACAGTGCGGAATAACAAATTACATTTGCGGAATAATTGAATTAAACTGAACATACGGAAATAACAACTGTATATAAGGCCACTCGGCCTATACAACTCAAAATATGCGGAAGTCTACAACTAAATCCCAAAACCCGGAAACTCACGGGAAACACAGGCTAATAGAATGTAGTAAACTGCTCTACACCAGAATGTCTAAACAACATGAAAGGAAAGAAAAGGAACTATCTGCTAAAGCCGGAATAGAGTAGAGACTCCCGGTCTGCGAACGTAGCAGATATACCTCAAGTCTCAGCTAGGACTCTCCACCACGAGGATGATACGTCTGGGAGGAAGTACCTGGATCTGCACATGAAAAACATGCGCAGGAAGGGCATGAGTACACCACAGCGGTACTCAGTAAGTGCCAAGCCTAACCTCGGTTGGGTAGTGACGAGGAAGGTCAGGGCCCTACTGAGATAACATAATAAATAATGAGATAACAGAAATAGTTTAAATAAAGTCTACAGCGAGAATCTAAAGCAGGTAAATAAGGAAGAACAGTAATAGAAGGTAAAGGTAACAATACACAGAAAACTGCCCTCAACAAGGAATAGTAGCCGGGGGATCTCTTGGTATCCCGAGGATCTCTTGGTATCCTCATCATCTACATTGGGGATCTCTCGGTATCCCGAGGATCTCTTAGTATCCTCAATAAGTAAGTCGGGGATCTCTTGGTATCCCGAGGATCTCTTGGTATCCTTAATAAGTAAACCGGGGATCTCTTGGTATCCCAATATATATATATAGAAACACATGTGCCAGGGATCTCTTGGTATCCCGCACCCTCAGTCTAGAATATCTCAAGTACAGAGGGATCTCTCGGGAAGCCGTCCCGTAGTCTCAAATTAAACACACAACAACAACGATTCATAAATCTCGGAACAATGCAAAAAAATCAGGACACGAAGTAGTAAATTATAGCCTAACATGCTTCACAGAGTACAAATAGCACAGTTAAAGCAAATAAGCAAGTAAGCCAGCTAAACATGAGTCTCTAAGCTAGCACAGGTACAAACTTACAGTTAAAAATACTTCAAGTAGAAACGGATTTACAACAATTAGCTCAAGTACGCGCTCGTCACCTCACATACGGGGCATTCAAATATTCAAGATCATATCCTAAGGGAAAAAGGTCCCCCACACAAAGTTAGACAAGCCACTTACCTCGAACCGGCTCAATATCAACTAGAAACCACGCTCTTACCACGAGTATCCGACTCCAAATGGCCCAAATCTATTCAATTCAATTACACATTGTAAATAACATCGCAAACACCTGGTTTTGCTATTAAATTCAAAGCTACAGCGTCAAATTAGGTGAAATGACCAAAATACCCTTCAGGCCAACGCCTCGGAATCGAATAATTTTTACATTTTTAGAACCCTCGTACTCTCACGAGTCTAACCATATAAAAATCTCCCAAATCAGAGGTCAAATGCCCACTCAAAACTCAGTAGTCTAGCCAATGAAGTTTTACTCCAAATTATCCAATTTTTGGTCCAAAATTCGAATTCCCCATGATGTATTTAACTATATAATGATGACATATAACAAAAAGGGATCAAAGAAACGTTACCCAATGATTTTCTCTTCAAAACCCACTCAAAATCACCTTCTCCCGAGCTCTCAATCGATTTTTCAAACTTATGAAATTAAACCCTCGAAATTGCTATTTCTGAACAGCGAATACCGCTTCTGTGGTCCCGCCTATGCGAACCACTGGCCGCTTCTGCGGCTCCCTTTAAAAATTCCAGCTTCCGCTCCTACAGTTCCTACCTCTTCTGCGGTTTCCTGGAGGGTGACCAAAAGTCGCTTCTGCGACGTCCAAGGCCGCTTCTGCGGTTCCCAGGCCTCAGAAGCAAAAATACCAGAAAGAAAAACACCAGCTGCTGCAACACTTAGAAATTTTCTCCGTTAACCACCCGAAATCATCCCGAGGCCCCCGGGACCTCAACCAAAAGCACCAATACCACCTAATACCTTATTCGAACTTGTACCAATCCTTAAAACACCTAAAACAACACTGAAAACCGTTTTAATCAAAGATTCAAGACTAAGAATTTCAAATTTCTTCCAAATACGATTTCGATCAAAAACCTAACCAAAGCACGTCCGAATGACCTGAAATGTTGCACATACATCCCAAATGACATGACGGAGCTAGTGCAACCTTCGGAATTCCATTCCGACCCTCGGATAAAAACTCACTATCGGACCGGAACTTCAAAAATACAAACTTCGGCATTTCATGCCTAAATGAGCTACGGACTTCCAAAATACATTCCGAACACGCTCCCAACCCCGGAATCACCTAATGGAGCTAATAGAAGCATCAGATTTCCATTCCGAGGTCGTCTTCACACTGTTCTGACTACGGACCATTTTTCAACACTTAAGCTCTCATTTAGGGACTAAGTGTCCCAAAACACTCCGAATCCTAACACCGAACGTCCCGGCAAACCAAAATAGCAGAAATGAACTTAGGGGAAGCAGTTAATGGGGGATCGGGGCGTAAATTCTAAAAATGACCGGCCGGGTCGTTACATCCTCCTACACTTAAACATTCGTTCGTCCTCGAACGAGCATAAAGAACATACCTGAAGTAGTGTAAAGATGAGGGTACTGGCTGCGCATATCCTGCTCGGTCTCCCAAGTCGCCTCCTCGGCCGGCTGACCCCGCCACTGAACCTTCACTGAAGCAATGTTCTTTGACCTCATCTTTCTGATCTGTCTGTCCAATATAGCCATTGGCTCCTCAACTTAGGATAGATCCTTGTCCAACTGGATTGAATTGAAATCCAACACGTGCGACGGATCACCGTGATACCTCCGGAGCATCGAAACATGAAACACCAGATGAACTCCGGCCAAGCTGGGAGGTAAGGCAAGCTCGTAAGCAACCTCCCCAACTCGCCTCAAGATCTCAAAAGGGCCAATAAATCTCGGACTCAACTTTCCTTTCTTCCCAAACCTCATAACGCCTTTCATAGGCGAGACCCGAAGCAGAACCCGCTCACCAACCATATATGAAACATCACGGACCTTCCTGTCCACGTAACTCTTATGCCTGGACTGGGCTGTACGGAGTCTATCCTGAATCACCTTAACCTTTTCCAATGCATCCTGAACCATCTCTGTGCCCAATAGCCTGGCCTCGCCCGGCTCAAACCAACCCACCGGAGACCTGCACCTCCTACCATATAAAGCCTCATACGGCGCCATCTGAATGCTGGACTGATAGCAGTTATTGTAAGCAAACTCTGCCAGTGGCAAGAAATGATCCCAAGACCCTCCAAACTCAATCACACACGCACGGAGCATATCCTCAAGAATCTGAATAGTGCGCTCGGACTGTCCGTCCGTCTAGGGGTGAAATGTTGTGCTCAACTCCACCCGAGTACCTAACTCCTGCTGCACGGCTCTCCAGAACCGCGATGTAAACTGAGTACCTCTGTCCGAAATAATAGAAACTGGAATACCATGCAGACGGACAATCTCTCGGATATAAATCTTCGCCAGCCGCTCCGACGAATAAGTGGTACACACAGGGATGAAATGAGCGGACTTGGTCAGCCGATCCACAATGACCCAAATGGCATCAAACTTCTTCAAGGTCCGTGGGAGTCCCGACACGAAATCCATGGTGATGCGCTCCCACTTCCACTCCGAAATCTCTATCTGCTAAAGCAACCCACCCGGGCGCTGGTGCTCATATTTTACCTGCTGGCAGTTGAGGCATCTAGACACGTAACCAACTATATCCTTCTTCATCCGCCTCCACCAGTAGTGCTGCCTCAAGTCCTGATACATCTTCGCGGCACCCGGATGGATGAAATACCGCGAACTATGGGCCTCTGCTAGAATCAACTCTCGAAGACCATCAACATTGGGCACACAAATCCGGCCCTGCATCCTCAATACCCCGTCAGCTCCAATGGTATCTCTGGTATCTCCATGCTGAACCTTGTCCCGAAGGACAAGCAAATGAGGGTCATCATACTGCCGCTCCCTGATACGATCAACTAAGGAGGACCGGGAAACCACACAAGCTAGAACTCGACTGGGCTCCGAAAGATCCAATCTCACGAACTGGCTGGCTAAGGCCTGAACATCCATCACCATAGGCCTCTCTGAAGCTGGTAAATATGCCAAACTCCCCAAACTCTCCGCCCGGCGACTCAAGGCATCCGCCACTACATTGGCCTTGCCCGGGTGATACAGGATGGTGATGTCGTAATCCTTCAGCAGCTCTAACCACCTCCTCTGACGCATATTGAGATCCTTTTGCTTGAGCAAGTGCTGCAAACTCCGATGATCAGTATAGATCTCGCAAGGCACTCCATATAAATAATGACGCCAGATCTTCAAGGCATGAACAATGGCAGCTAACTCAAGGTCGTGGACAGGGTAATTCTTTTCATGTATCTTCAACTGTCTGGACGCGTAGGCAATCACCCTACCGTCCTGCATCAACACTGCTCCAAGGCCAACTCTCGAGGCGTCACAATAGACAGTATAAGACCCCGAACCGGTAGGCAACATCAAGATTGGGGCTGTAGTCAAAGCTGTCTTGAGCTTCTGAAAGCTCGCCTCACACTCCTCTGTCCACTGAAATGGGGCACCCTTCTGGGTCAATCTAGTCATAGGGGCAGCAATCGATGAAAATCCCTCCACGAAATGACGGTAAGCCAAGGAAGCTGCAAATCTCTGTAGCTGAGGACGGCCTGAGCCAACTCTGCACGGCCTCTACCTTCCTCGGATCAACCCGAATACCCTCACTAGAAATCACATGGCCTAGGAATGCCACAGAACTCAGCCAAAACTCACATTTTGAGAACTTTGCATATAACTTTTTCTCCCTCAAGGTCTGTAGCACGGTCCTCAGGTGCTGCTCGTGATCTTCCCGACTCCGGGAATACACCAGAATATCATCAATAAAAACAATCACGAACGAGTCAAGATATGGCCTGAACACACTGTGCATCAAATGCATGAAAGCTGCAGGGGCATTGGTCAGTCCAAATGACATGACAAGGAACTCATAATGACCGTATCGAGTCCTGAAGGCAGTCTTCGGGATATCTGGCTCCCGAATCTTCAACTGATGGTAACCTGAGCGCAAGTCAATCTTAGAAAACACCTGTGCGCCCTGAAGCTGGTCAAACAGATCATCAATGCGAGGCAAAGGATAACGGTTCTTCACTGTAACCTTGTTCAACTGGCGGTAGTCAATACACATGCGCATAGAACCATCCTTTTTCTTCACAAACAAAATAGGAGCACCCCACGGTGAAACACTGGGTCAAATAAAACCCTTACCAAGCAATTCCTGCAACTGATCCTTCAACTCCTTCAACTCAGGAGGAGCCATACGATACGGAGGAATGGAAATGGGCTGAGTGCCCGACAACAGATCAATGCCAAAATCAATGTCTCTATCAGGCGGCATGCCCGGAAGATCAGCTGGAAATACATCGGGATAATCCCGTACCACTGGAACAGAATCAACAGAAGGGGTATCAACACTAACACCTCTCACATAAGACAAATACGCGGCATACCCCTTCTCAACCATGCGCTGAGCTTTAAGAAAAGAGATAACTCTACTGGGAGTGTGATCTAAAGCACCACTCCACTCAACACGCGGGATACCTGGCATAGTCAGCGTCACGGTCTTGGCGTGACAATCAAGAATAGCAAAATGGGGCGACAACCAGTCCATGCCCAGAATAATGTCAAAATCCACCATACCGAGTAACAATAAATCTGCTCTGGTCTCAAAACCACGAATAGTAACCAAACATAACCGATAAACGCGGTCCACAACAAGAGGATCTCCCACAGGAGTAGAAACATAAACGGGGGCACTCAAAGAATCCCGAGGCACACTCAAATGCGGAGCAAAGTAAGAAGACACATAAGAGTAAGTAGAGCCCGGATCGAATAGAACCGATGCCTCTCTGTGACAAACCAATATAATACCTGTAATGACGGAGTCGGAGGCAACAGCCTCAGTGCGAGCAGGAATACAATAATATCTGGCCCGGCCCCTCTCACGAGGGCGACCTCTATCTCCACGACCTCCGCCCCTAGCTGGCTGGGCAGGTGGGGTAGCAGGTGGAGCTGTGACCATGGCCTGAGAACCCCGAGGAGCACGCTGTGGCTGAGAAGTCTGTGGGGGCGCGCTCCTCCCAAGTCTGGGGCAATCCCGCACCAAGTGACGTGTATCACCACACTCGTAACAAGCTCTGGGAGGACGCGGTGCCTGCGACTGACTAGGGCCAGGTCTGCTGGACTGACCTCTAGAAGCACCCCGCGCAGGAGGCGCGCTAGAAACTGGAGGTGCATAATAAGGCTCCTGAGGTATAGGTGGAGCTGGAGTACTGCCGGCTGCTGGAAGAGCTGAATGTATAGGGCAACCCGAATAACCTCTGCCATAACAACCTGCTGATGGGGTACGGGCACCAGAGTAGTGACCCGACTCTCGAGACCTCTTAGCCTCCCTCTCTCCTCGCTCCCTGGCGAGCATACCCTCAATCCTCCTAGCAATGCTCACTACCTATTGATAAGGAATGTCCATCTCCAACTCTCGAGCCACGCTAGATCTCATGGGTGGAATAAGACCCTCAATGAACCTGCGAACTCTCTCCCGAACTGTAGCAACCAAAGCCGATGCATGCCTGGCCAACCTGGTATAACGGATAGCATACTCTGAAATGGTCATAGCACCCTGGCGCAAATGCTCAAACTCTACGCGCCATGCATCCCTGAGACTCTGGGGGACAAACTCTCTCATGAACATATCCGAGAACTGGGTCCAAGTCAGTGTAGCAGCCTCGACTGGACTGTCTATCTCATAAGTCCGCCACTAATCATAGGCGGCTCCCCGAAGCTGAAAAGCAGTGAAAGAAACCCCGCTGGACTCCACGATGCCCATAGTGCGAAGAATACGATGACACTCCTCTAGAAATCCCAAGGCATCGTCTGATGCTAATCCACTAAACACTGGGGGATCATACTTCTTGAACCTCTCAAGCCTCCGGTGCTCGTCCTCTGAAGCAGCTGACCCATCCTCGGGTTGAACTGGCGCTGCAGGTGGTGCCGGAATAATCTTGGGAGCCTGCTCAACCTGCACTCGCTGCTCAGGAGTGCGAACGGCGGGAGTCTGTGCTCCTCCCCGGCCTGGGATGTGGCTGCAGCAGTGGGAAGTAACCCTGCCTGAGCCAAGGTGGTGTACATGCTCATGAATTGAGCCAAAGTCTCCTGGAGTGCTGGAGTAGTAGTGGCAGTAGTAGGTGTGCCAGGTGCCTGGGCTCCGGCTAGATCTGCTGGTGGTACCTCAGCGGCAGCTCGCGCAGGTGCTCTGGCTGCACCACGTGCGCGTCCTCGACCTCTCCCCCGGCCCCGGCCTCTGACGGCTGCAGTAGGGGGCGCGGGTGCCTGATCATCTCGAGTGGCACGTGTCCTCACCATCTGTGAGAGAATAGAAGTCAGAAGTTTAGAATTGATGTCAAAATATCGCATGACAAGGAATTCAAATGAAACGAAGATTTTTCCTAAACAGTTATATAGCCCCTCGTAGATAAGTACAGACGTCTCCATACCGATCAGCGAGACTCTAATAAATCATCCCGTGTTTCTGTGACTCCTATGAACCTAGAGCTCTGATACCAACTTGTCACGACCCCAGTTCACCCTCCATGAACATGTCGTGATGGCACCTAGTTCCTACAACTAGGTAAGCCTAACAGTGCGGAATAACAAATTAACATTTGCGGAATAATTAATTAAAACTGAACATACGGAAATAACAACTGTATATAAGGCCACTCGGCCTATACAACTCAAAATATGCGGAAGTCTACAACTAAATCCCAAAACCCGGAAACTCACGGGAGACACAGACTAATAGAATGTAGTAAACTGCTCTACACCAGAATGTCTAAACAACATGAAAGGAAAGAAAAGCAACTATCTGCTAAAGCCAGAATAGAGTAGAGACTCCTGGTCTGTGAACGTAGCAGATATACCTCAAGTCTCAGCTAGGACTCTCCACCACGAGGATGATACGTCTGGGAGGAAGTACCTAGATCTGCACATGAAAAACATGCGCAGGAAGGGCATGAGTACACCACAGCGGTACTCAGTAAGTGCCAAGCCTAACCTCGGTTGGGTAGTGACGAGGAAGGTCAGGGCCCTACTGAGATAACATAATAAATAATGAGATAACAGAAATAGTTTAAATAAAGTCTACAGCGAGAATCTAAACCAGGTAAATAAGGAAGAACAGTAATAGAAGCAAAGGTAACAATACACGGAAAACTGCCCTCAACAAGGAATAGTAGCCGGGGGATCTCTTGTTATCCCGAGGATCTCTTGGTATCCTCATCATGAACACTGGGGATCTCTCGGTATCCCGAGGATCTCTTAGTATCCTTAATAAGTAAGCCGGGGATCTCTTGGTATCCCGAGGATCTCTTGGTATCCTCAATAAGTAAACTGGGGATCTCTTGGTATCCCAATATATATATAGAAACACATGTGCCAGGGATCTCTTGGTATCCCGCAACCTCAGTCTAGAATATCTCAAGTACAGTGGGATCTCCCGGGAAGTCGTCCCGTAGTCCCAAATTAAACACACAACAACAACGATTCATAAATCTCGGAACAATGCAAAAAAATCAGGACACGAAGTAGTAAATTATAGCCTAACATGCTTCACAGAGTACAAATAGCACAGTTAAAGCAAATAAGCAAGTAAGCCAGCTAAACATGAGTCTCTAAGCTAGCACAGGTACAAACTTACAGTTAAAATGAACAAGTAAACAAGAAATCTCAATTTAAATACTTCAAGTTGAAACGGATTTACAACAATTAGCTCAAGTACGCGCTTGTCACCTCACGTACGGGGCACTCAAATATTCAAGATCATATCCTAAGGGAAAAAGGTCCCCCACACAAAGTTAGACAAGCCACTTACCTCGAACCGACTCAATATCAACTAGAAACCACGCTCTTACCACGAGTATCCGACTCCAAATGGCCCAAATATATTCAATTCAATTACACATTGTAAATAACATCGCAAACACCTAGTTTTGCTATTAAATTCAAAGCTACGACGTGAAATTAGGTGAAATGGCCAAAATGCCCTTCAAGTCAACGCCTCAGAATCGAATAATTTTCATATTTTTAGAACCCTCGTACTCTCACGAGTCTAACCATATAAAAATCTCCCAAATCGGAGGTCAAATGCCCACTCAAAACTCAATAGTCTAGCCAATGAAGTTTTACCCCAAATTATCCAATTTTTGGTCCAAAATTCGAATTCCCATGATGTATTTAACTATATAATGATGAAATATAACAAAAAGGGATCAAAGAAACGTTACCCAATGATTCTCTTCAAAACCCACTCAAAATCGCCTTTTCCCGAGCTCTCAATCGATTTTTCAAACTTACAAAATTAAACCCTCAAAATTGCTATTTCTGAACAGTGAATACCGCTTCTGCGGTCTAGGGACCGCTTCTGCGGTCCCGCCTATGCGAAGCACTGGCTGCTTCTGTGGCTCCCTTTTAAAATCCCAGCTTCCTCTCCTGCGGTTCCCATCTCGCAGAAGCGGATCCGCTTCTGCGGAAATCCTACCGCTTCTGCGGTTTCCTGGAGGGTGACCAAAAGTCGCTTCTGCGACGTCCAAGGCCGCTTTTGCGACTCCGCTTCTGCGGTTCCTAGGCCGCAGAAGCGAAAATACCGGAAAGAAAAATACCAGCTGCTGCAACACTTAGAAATTTTTTCCGTTAACCACCTGAAATCATCCCGAGGCCCCCGGGACCTCAACCAAAAGCACCAATATCACCTAATACCTTATTCGAACTTGTACCAATCCTTAAAACACCTAAAACAACACTGGAAACCGATTTAATCAAATATTCAAGGCTAAGAACTTCAAATTTCTTCCAAATACGATTTCGATCAAAAACCTAAGCAAAGCACGTCCGAATGACCTGAAATTTTGCACACACATCCCAAATGACATGACGGAGTTACTGCAACCTTCAGAATTCCATTCCGACCCTCGGATCAAAAACTCACTATCGGACCGGAACTTCAAAAATACAAACTTCGGCATTTCAAGCCTAAATGAGCTACGGACTTCCAAAATACATTCCGAACACGCTCCCAGCACCGGAATCACCTAACGGAGCTAACAAAACCATCAGATTTCCATTCCGAGGTCGTCTTCACACTATTCCGACTACGGACCATTTTTCAACAGTTAAGCTCTCATTTAGGGACTAAGTGTCCCAAAACACTCCGAATCCTAACACCGAACGTCCCGGCAAACCAAAATAGCAGAAATGAACTTAGGGAAGCAGTTAATGGGGGATCCGGGCGTAAATTCCAAAAACAACCGGCCGGGTCATTACAATGCTTCATTTTCAGATAGCATGAGGAAAGTACATCTCTATGGGTACATGTCAAGATACAGGTAAAATCATGAATGTCACCAAAACCGAGTAGCAGAAGGAAATGCATCTCTAAGCATATATCTAAAGTACGCATATCAAATGCAACACCTCTCAGTGATGAACTCATGTACTAACACTCTCAGAGTACTCAACATTGTAAAATACTCATTGCGGCGTGGAATCCGATCCATATATATATATATAATCAACTGCGCTCACTGGGGTGTGTGCAGACTCCGGAGGGGCTCCTTCAGCTCTAGTGCCATCATAAGACAATAAAATTAGTTTCGGCGTGCAGCCGGATCCCATACAATGTAATCAACATAACATGCCGCGGCGTGCAGCCGGATCCCATAAAATATAATCAACATAACATGCTACAACATGCACCCCAATCATATAATATCACTCTCACTCAGGCCCCCGGCCTCACTCAATCATCAATCTCTCCAGTCTCTCGGGCTCACAATGCCATGAAACTAGCCCAAAATAATGATATGATGTGTCAATAAATGATAACAGAGACTAAGATATGATATGCATATGAATGCGTATGAATGAGTATGTAAAGCAATGAAAGCTGATAGCTCAACAGTAAAAATGAACTCAGTGGCTCCCAAAAGGATAACCATGTAGCCTAGGCATGTTTTCTAACATGTATCATAGCTCAATACCTCAAGTACGTAGGAGTTTCATGGTCACAGGTAAGATCAGGTAACTACACAATACCACAGAAATAATGGAGTCACAATTCATACGGTGCACGCCCACACGCCCGTCACCTAGCATGTGAGTCACCTCAACATCAATCACATAACACGTAATTCAGGGTTTCATACGTCAACACCAAGTTTAGAATTGTTACTTACCTCGAACAAGTGAATACCAATACCGAGCAAGCCAAGCGATGCTCCAAAAATGCCATCTCGCAGTACTGACCTCCGAACGGCTCAAAACTAGCCAAAGCAACTCAAATACATCCACTAATTCCAAAGGAAACGAAAGCAGTCGATAAAAGTCGAATCTTTAATTAAAGTCCAAATATCGACCAGAAAGTCCAACCTAGGCTCACACCTCGGAACCCAACAAAACACACAGAATCCGACAACCCATTCAATTACGAGTCCAACCGTACTAGTTCCACTCAAATCCAACTCCAAATCGATGTTCAAAACTCAAAAATTCACATTATGAAACTTTACGCGAAAACCCGCAATTTCTCTTTAAAATTCATCAACCAATTACCAAAAATGAAAATAGATTCATGGAATAAGATCAAAACCAAGTGTAGAATACTTACCCAAATCCTTGTGATGAAAATTTCTCCAAAAATCGCCTCAATCCGAATCCCTTATCTCAAAATAAGATAAAAGAACCAAAAACCTTGATTTATAGCATTCTGCCCAGCATTTTCGCATTTGCGAACCAAATTTCCGCTTCTGCGGACACGCACATGCGGCCAAATCTTCGCTTCTGCGAACAAACCAAGTCAGTAGCCATCGCATCTGCGGAACATTACTTCGCACCTACGTGCACGCAGGTGCGGTTCCACCATCGCTCCTGCGCCAAACCTCGCTCCTGCACTCTAAGGCACCACTTTCGCACTTTCACAGGTGCGGTCCATTTCTCGCATCTGCGGAGACCTTCTCCCAGTTCCTCTTCTACTCCTGCGACTCTTCTGCTGCTTTTGCAGCACCGAACCTGCGCCCATAACTCCACAGGTGCGGTCAAACCAGAACCAGCAGCAACCAACAATGAAAACATGAAGAAGAAATGATCCCAAATCAATCCAAAACACGCCCGAGCCCCTCTGGACCCCGTCCAAGTATACCAACAAGTTGCATAACATAATATGGACCTACTCAAGGATTCAAATTACACATAACAACATCGAAACGACGAATTGCACCTCAAATCAAACTTGATGAACTTTGAACTTTTCAACTTCCATAACTCGTGCCGAAACATAACAAATCAACTCGGAGTATACCCAAATTTTTCACACAAGTCCTAAATGACATAACAAAGCTATTCCGATTCCCGGAACCATAATCCGAATCCGATATCAAAAAGTCCACTCCCGGTCAAACTTTCCAAAAATCAAACTTTTGTCATTTCAAGCCAAACTCAACTACGGACCTCCAAATCACAATCCTGACACGCCCCTAAGTCCAAAATCACCCAACTGAGCTAACGGAACCATCAAAGCTCTAATCCGAGGTCAAATACTAAATGGTCAAACTTGGTCAACTCTTCACATTTAAAGCTTTCTTGTTGAGAATCATTCTTCCAAATTGATCCCGAATAACCTGAAAACCAAAACCGACGATTCACACAAGCCATAATTCATCATACAAAGCTACTCATGCCCGTAAACTACCGAGCAAAGTGCAAATTCTCAAAACGACCGGTCAAGTCGTTACAGTTTATTTCCCGATTCCTTTTGTGGTTTTGTTCTCTTATATTATGAGAACAATATACTCGAATTTGGCGAGTTTTGGAGGTGTATCTCGGGAGATATGGGACCCAACTAGTGTGGGTTGGACTATTGGGTTATGAATACCCAAAAATGATGTTTTGGCGAATTGGTTGAGCTATCGAACTCCGATTGAGTCGGTTCTCATTCGTGTCAGCTTGTATTGGTTCGGGCTTCGCTCGTGTAAGCTTGGATTCAGAATCCAAGGCGAGTCCAGTGTTGACTTTTTTGGAAAGAATATAAAGGTCATTGCTTTATTTATTGTAATTGGTTTTCTCTTGTATTGTTTGATGTTATTAAGTCATTTTTTGTTAGACCAGAGCCATGTGGCAAAGAATTTTATGGGAAAATCTATTTTGCAGGGTTGAGTTGGCCTAGTTGTGGTAAATATCTTGCCTAACTTTGTGTGGGGGAAACTACCCCTTAGGTTTTGGGTTGATTGTGCTATTTATGTTATGTGAAAGACGTGTACGCATGGTGACAAATGGGTACACGAGCTATATGTCGTATTTGACCGGTTTAAATTATCTAGACTCTTTCCACACCTTTAGTTGAATTGTCATAACATGTTATATCTCTCATTGTTAATATACTCTTACATGTTCTATTTTGACATTATTAACACTTGTTCTACCTCTTATTGTTATTTTGCTCTTATATGCTTTAGTTGAAGTTATTGCCTTCCTTATTGTCTTGTTACCTCTTAATTGTTGAATCACTTTTAATTGAAGTTGTTATTTCGTGGAATTTTATATTGTTGAGTAATTGGTGTTGAAGTTGTAATAGCCGTTATCACATTGAGGCGAAGTTCTTAATTGTTGAGATAACTTTCCTTGTTCGGCATTCTCATTTATTTTGTTATTGTTGAAATTCTGGTACACATTGTGGTTGAGCCATGGGCTATTCGTTATGGAATATTGGTATTGTTGGCTTTGTGGCAAGTTATGGCATATGGGTGTGGTGCGAGTTGTGATTTTGTTCTGATATTAATATGCATGCGGTGAGATAAGGTAGGCCTGATACGCGTGTTGCTAGTAGGGTACTTGAAGCCACGCAGTGAGATAAGGTGAGCTAAAATGCGTGTAGCTATTTCGGGAAAAATAATTTTCAAAACTAAATGTAAGGCTCACACGGTAATATAAGGAAATATTATGATTAAATGGTGAAATGTGAATACGAGGCTGTACCTCGTTTGTGATTTTCATTGTACATTCCATGTTGGAACAACTTGTTGATTTGAACGGTCATTGTTCTTCCTTTAATCGTTCATCCGCATTTTGATTGTATTTGGTTATTCGTTGTTATCTTGGTATTAGAACGATTGTGTTTCTTGTGTGAGTCATGCATTGTACATGATTTGTTGTGTTGCTTTAACATGCCAATCTTGCTTCCATTATAATTTGATGAATTGATTGTCAATGTGAATTTGATTGCGTGGAGTCATTATAATATATTCCGTTGAGTTGCTGGTAACATAATGGTTTAAGTAAAAGAATTATTAACATACTTTATTTTATGTGCCTCTTAAGATAGAACTCGATATCTCACTCGATGCCTTATTATTCTAAATGGTAATCGCACTTTCACCATAATTGGATTTTTTAATTATACTCATTACCCTGTTAGATGTTTACTTTAAAATTGTTATCATGTTTTTCTTTATCAAATTCTATATTTATTTCATTAATTTAACTTATGTTTTCTTTGTTAAAAAATGATACTTTTACTCAATTTTATTGATTTCTAAACTAAACCCATCTTATACTCTGTTTGATACAAATTGTATTATTTTACTTTACTTGATTTCTAAAATAAACTCATTATTTTATTTGACACTTTACCTTATTCAAGATTGTTATTATATTTTATGGTGTCTAAATATATCTTTCGTTCATCTAAATTAATATTTATCACAGTTGCAAAGTACATGGTAGCACGTGCCGTGTGAAGGTGATTGTTATTGTGGGCAAGAAGTGCGATATATGGAACATTTGAAAATTGTGGTTCATGACTTGTGGTTTATGAGGTGTGGTTCCTCGGGGTAATTCTTGTTGTAAGTTCATGTGTTGGGAGCAGTTTGATTATTTGAGTTGCCATCCTTTTTTTTCCCTTATTTGAGTTCATTTGCATCACATCGGTGTTCTGACTATGTTGTTTCTTTATTACTCATTTACTACTTGATGCCATTTATGTTTCTATTACTTAATTGTAAATCAATAATTTTTCCGCCGTTAGTCTTACATTTATGTTCTTTTCATTGTTTGCTTATGTATATCTTGAACAAGATTTTATGTCTAGTAGATGTCTTGACCTGTCCACGTCACTACTCTACCGATGTTAGGCTTGATAGTTACTGGGGACCATTGTGGTGTACTCATGCTACGCTTTTGCACCTTTTTATGCAGATCCAAGTATTCTAATTGCGTTGTTGAGAGTTATATCTGCGTGGCGGGAGACTTCAAGGTATACTTGCTTATCGTTCGCAGGCCTCAGAGTCACCATCTTACTTTATTATGCTACTGTTAAATTGTAATCCAAACAATATTTTGTTTATCTAGTGTATTTTAGTAGTGTTTATGACTCTGTACTACCACTTTTGGGAAATGTATAACTATGGCCGCTTGCAGCTATGTATGTCATTTAATGGTTTTTGATAAATGATTAAATAGTTGAATTCTGTTATTAAATCAACATGTGTTAGGCTGACCTGGTCTTAGATATTAGGTGACATCACGACATCCTAATGTGGGAAATTGAGGTCGTGACAAGTTGGTATCATAGCTCTAGGTTCATAGGTGCTACGAGTCATAAGCAAGTTTAGTAGAGTCTTGCAGATCGGTACGGAGACGTTTGTACTTATCGTCGAGAGTCTACATAACTATTAGGAACCACTCCTTTTATTTCTTATCGTGCAACATTGATTCTTCTTGAAGCATATACTTATATCCCTTTACATCAACTCGTATATGATGTTGTGCGCTCGGTATCAGCTATGCTTCGATGATTTGTAATGCTGTAGATGGGCTGCGAGGGGGCCATAGATGCTCGATCATTGTCTCGAGGTATTGTCTAGACTAAGGACATGGACGTGTTGGTAGATCTTCAGTTGTTCAAGTGTAGGATGCAACTGGTTCGTGTATCCGATTGGTGTTGTACGAGCTTTTGATGGTTGGTAATGTGGATCATTGGATGTTGTGCCTTATGACTCCGTGCCAAGTGGGGGAGTCTACAATCGACAATCAGATTGCATGTGCAAGTGTCATATCACTTTTGGGGCTAAGGTATATATACAATGTTGAGGGGTTTCTCTGAATTGTACATGACTAAGATTTAAGATTTTCATGGGATGGTGCTGGAACTTGCCGTATATCTGTATCATTGCTAGATCTACATTCCAGTATCAGAGAGGTTAGAGAAACATCTTCAGATTCACAGAAGGTCTCTTCAGAGTGGGTATCTCGATTGCAACATTGTTGGGTGCTCCACTGGAAATACATCGATTTATGGGTTTTCGGCCGACGTGGTTCATGCTAAGGTCTTTCGCAATGATATTTGACTTAGGGTCACTGTGTACCGATAAGAAAAAGTGCTAACCTGAAGACAAGTCGAGGAGTCTTAGAAGAAATGGGTTAGCTCGGTGGTGTTGGGTCAGCATAACAACAAAGGTAACTGGTCTTTTGGTGTTGTAATGCTTCACCAGCGTTATGTGGTAATACTCTTGGGTTTGATGGATTGCGTGACTTGGTTGAGTTGGGGACGTTAGTTCTAATGGCTTGGTGATGTGCGGACTGGCCTCGAAGAGTTCTTGATAGTTTCGACCACAACCTGAGCAAGATGTCTACTACCGGCATAAGGAACATGTTGCGTGTTATGATTTTTGCTTGGATGGGGTCATGATTTCTTGATAGCATGGACAATATCAGATGTTTATAAGAATGCTAGCATTATTTGATACCACTTAAGAAGAGTTCACTCCAGAAGGCGCATTGTGTTTCAGCTTGCGGATGCCAGACTTGTATTGCGGTAAGTGCTTGGTTAATCGACTGCTGAAGTCCAGATTTTTCTTTGTGGCATGAAAGAATTATAGAAGTACTTCTCGTGGGCTTATCGTATGTGAATAATATGTTAGTTATTTGAGTAGTGCAGTTGTGATCGGATATGAAGATTCTAGTATTCTAGGGATTTAAAGACTAAAAGGGTTCTCGAGGCAGATTGTTCCATGGTTGTGAACGGTGAAGGTATTTTAAGAGGCTGGCAACTGATGGTATGTACTATATATATGTTATTGTGGGCTTTTTGGAGTCTATCTACCTACTTTGGAAGGATCATAATTGATTTGGAGGCTACTAGTAGGTCTAATAAGGATGTGTGTTCTAAATCGGGTCAGATTTATCTACTCAGCACAATTACTGTGGAGGGGTATGCTATCGGTTAGGGTGGAACACATTCATGTTCTGATATGTCTCATGTGTTACTCTCCTATGCTATGATGGGTTGTGATATGTTGGTTATTTGTACACCAATGTTGTTATGTTTTGGCTTTGAAGGGAAATTTCGAGCGAGATTGCTCTTGGGGTGTTGAATGGTTGATTGTGCCTTGGTTATGGTCTTCCTGTTTTTGGTATATAGTGATATCCATATCTCCATAGTTATGGCCATGCGCTTTGTGTGTTTGATGTTGATATGCTTATGGTTATTGATTGTGAGTATCATGGCTCAACGTATTCCAGGTGGACCGGTGTCGGATTAGGTCATACATCACAGTAACATTAGGCTAGGATATGATCCTTTGTGCTTATTTCGTGTGTTATGTTTCTTCTTGTGTGGTGGGTTTATAGTATTACGCTTCGTGAAGGTATCTGTTGAGCTGGCGGGATGATTTCTTCATTTCCCTTCTCTTTCCATCATAGGGTATATTTGATTTATTGTTCGTTGGTGCACATATTGCATGGTATGTGGCTCTAAGTAGGATTTGTGTGAAAAGTTGGTCGAGTAGCTTGTACCGGATGAGGTGAGGTTATTGGGCCTAAAATGAGTGTCATCATATTTGATTAAGGTATGTTCGCAAGAATTATGTCACTAGTCGGCTTAGATTTTGGCTATGGTTCTTATCAGGTAAGAGAGCACCACTTGTTAATTTGATGGGTGGTTATGAGTTTCTGTATGTTTCTTTCATCATTGGTAGTGTACGAAAATTCAGAACATGTTTTAGTTGATATGAGGTTTGTTACCGGTGTCGGGTTGGTTATCGAGCAACTATTGCGGTCGGAAGTTATTGCTATGAGTATTTGAGTTATGTGGTATATCATGTGATTATGTCTTTGTTACATCCCGTACTTTTGTACGTTAGATTTGTCGTAAGATAATTGACATAAGTTCAAGAACAAGATTATTTTTGAGCTTATAAATTTTTATGCTATTTATAACAAGTGATAAGTAATGTCATGAAGGTGAGAGGGTAAACGAGATGAAGAGAATGAGGTTGGTCGAAGTTTGACATTTTGGGATAAAATACGGTCCAAAATATAATACTCCATATTTATGGACTAGTGCTATACCACATGACCATGATAGTAAGGTAAATGAAGTATATTAGTACTTAAGTAAATTGAGATAAAGGAATTAATTATGTGTATAATTGTCTAAATGGGAAATTATAGTGGAACATAAATTAAATTGAATTATTCTATAATTGGTATAGTGGATAAGATTCCACATGTCACATGGTGGCATCAACATTAGTGACTAATCTACAACCATAAGTGGTAGTGGTATTAAACTCAATGTCTCAAGAGAGAAGCTAAGGAGGACATGTGTAAATAGAAAAAGGTTACAATTATGTCTCTTGTTTAACTTGATTTGAGAATGAAATTGAAGAATAGATAGGTTTAACATGGTGTAGCAGCAAGGAACGTTAATTTGAGATGATTTTCAGCAAGATGAGCTCAAAATTTCATGAAAGTAAAGTGTAATCTTTCTTAAAGACAATATAGGGGTTTTGCGCACCACCTTGATCCCGTTGTTTTGTTTTGGTGCATTGGTTAATCCGGGCTTTCTTCGATGTGAAGTAAGGTGGAATACGAGTATTTCATGGCAAATAAGGTAAGAATTTTCCTCACCTTAATATATTTATATTCGTCTAGGTCATGGCTAAATTGTGGAACGAGAATTATGGAATTAATAGCGAAAAATTGTATTCGACATTGTTGTTGTATTGGTATTAGGTAATTTTAAAAGTTTTATTGTGGCTGGAAATTGTTGGATTAACTTGAGTATATAGTTGGTGTAGTCATTGATATGTGTTTTGAAGGAAAGAAAATATTTGAGGAGCATGGTTGATAATCGTAGCCGAGCTTGTCGCTCGTTGTATCATAGTTTGGGTTGTGGTTGTGGGAGTTGGTTCTTGTGTTGTTGTGTTACCTTGCCTATGCTAGGCTTGGGGGAATGATATGAACAAGGGAAATACTGTCCATTTCATTATAGCATAGGTTACCTTCTGTTATGCGATTAAAAGAATTATTCGTATGGTTGACAATAGTATTATTCTTGTTATCATATAGATCATGAAGCGGATTCGAGTTGAGCTCTTGAGCCAGTGGGGTTAAGACCAGGTGTGTTAAGGCTATCTCTTCTTTCCTTTTGGCATAATCCATATGATACAAACAAAACGAGCAAACACGCAACTTTCACAAATGACACTATTCTTAGAAGTACTAAGGGTTCATATGTTCTTGATTCCCCATGTGTCATATTATTCTATCATCTGTTCATAGGTCTCCGAAAATACATAAGTTGATAAGTTTATTTCATGATATTAATCAAAGGCAAAATGATCTTATGACATTCCAAGAGATCTTATTGACTTGCTTCACTATGCATGCATTCATTTATACATGTACATTTACCTATGACCAGATGGTATTATATATGCGTATATTATATGTATATGGGGTATAGGAAAAGGTTATAGCGTTATATACGCACCACCACCTGATCAGCTGGTATACGTTGATGGTTTCGCCCACAGTGGATAAGATGATATGATGGGATGCCCTCAGAGGCTTGATGATGTTATGTACGCATATACCTATGCATCATATGATATTTATATGCATATGCATGAGATTATAAATATTAAATGATTCACAGAGCTATTCAGACTTTCATGTTGAGTATTTTACTCTATGTATCTCTCATGTCTTTTATTTACTGATTTTCATTCCATACATACTCGGCACATTATTTGTAGTGACGTCCCTTTTTCCTGGGGACACTGCGTTTTATGCCCGTAGGTCCTGATAGACAGGTTGACAGTCCTCATAGTAGGTTATCAGCTCAGTGGAAGGTGTTGGTGCACTCCACTAGCTTTGGAGTTGCCTATTTGGTTAGTATGATTTTAAGATGTATTGATCGGTATGACGGGGCCCTGTCCCTACCTTTATGACGTTTATGTACTCTTAGAGGCTTGTAGACATATGTCATGTATATGGATACTTGTGTGGCCTTTTCGGTCTATGTTTTGAGTTTACAAATGATCATGTCGACCTTATAGGCCCGTATGTCACATGTATAAGTTTCTATATAGGGTTGGGTCGTTTTATGTCGAGTATTCCCTCATGTTTTATTCTAGTTATCTCATGACAGCCTTTCCGACTCATTTACCTATGATAGTATGACACGAAAGATATGTTATGTTGGTACTTGGTTGAGTAAGGCACCGGGTGCCCATCGCGGCCCATCGGTTTGGGTCGTGATAAAAGTGGTATTAGAGCAAATCTATCCTAGGGAGTCTACAAGCCGTGTCTAATAGAGTCTTGTTTATGGGTGTGTTGTGCACCACACTTATAAGCAACAGGCTACCGGGCATTTAGGACTGTCACTCTTTCTTCTTACCCTAGATCGTGTAGTAGAGCTCAGTTGTAAGAATTCAAACTCCTAAATTCAATTTTATTCATAATTCAATGATACCTACATCCAGAAAGATAGTTAAGAGATATAACTGGGGAAGAGTTGAGCTAGAGGAACTATATTTTGCATCATGCTTATGATGAGTAAATGTGAGGTCTTCAGCAGATCATGTGTATACTAAGATGTGTAAGCTTCTTGATAAGGAGTTCTAAGGCATGAATATCTATCCATCCATATGGTAAAAAGCAATAAGAGAATCAGAAGGAATAAACAAGTTGCAACAAGTAAAATAGGCAAGGTGATGAAGGGTATGAGGTACCCAGTTAGTGACGATTATCAGTATTTATGATTCAGGTAGAGAAATATAAGCAATATGAGTTACTTTCAACAGTAACAAATATATATACAATTGGCCACACCCATCTCAGTTATGCCATATGGGAGCTAACATATATAGTTTAAGAGAACGATGGGATATCATGATCCAGCTGGGGTTAGAGTAACCCAAAATGGTGGATGGATTGTTATCATTAGCTAACATTTCCAAATGATAGTGCAGATGTGGTAATAGATCTCCTTGTGAGACACCCAGATGGTGCAATCTAAAACAGTACAGTCAGATATGAATACTATAATGTTTAGAAATTTCAGAAGATAGGCAGTGGTATCCTAGAAGGGATAAATATTTACCTTAGTATGACTCCCGCCCTAGTAAAAAAAAAAAGAAAAAGTTAATCATCCCGAAGAGCCAGTTAGATGAAGCAAGGGGTGCTAAAAGTGAAACAACATTATGTTGAAGTTTACAATATAAAGTGATAGACAGAAATATTAGTCGGAGAATAAGAAGAGAGTAAATGAAGCATTATGAAAAATATGATATATGGGTGATAACGGTAAATCAAAATATGACGTGACAGAGTCTATACTCAAGTGAAGAAAAAAACAAGAGGTGAGAGGCCTTGAGACAATAAAATTGTATAAGCCATACAGTCATACCCTCACTTCGAGAAACGAGTTGGTGACTCGAACCTGATCACCGAAAGGAAAAGTTAGACCCTCTAAGTAAAAGAAATCAGCATGGGGTAGTGAACAAGATAAGTTGAACAAGAGTTAGGGTGTCACGACCCAATTTCCATACCCGGTCGTGATGGCGCCTCTCGTGAAGACAAGGCCAGCCAACTAACCCAATCCGTTTCTTTAACAATTATTAAACATAAATGTATAGATAAATATAGCTTAACGACAATAATAACCAGTATGTACAACCCAACACAACCTGACCGGGGTGTCACAAGTCACGGGCATCTAAAGAAACCTGAACACAACTACAGGGCCAATAATAATATATAAGGGAAAATCCTGGAAATCAAAAGACAACATCCGGTGCCGCGAACGCTGGCGGTCACCTTACTCAACTACAATAGCCATACCTTCAATCAGCTAATAACCCGCTACCGGGTGAACAATACCTACAACTGCACGCGAGGTGCAAGGAGTAAAGTGAGCACTTCCAACTCAGTGAGTAATAAGAGTAAATAATAACTGAGAGGCAAGAAATCACGTAAGAGCACTCCATCATGCTATATAGGACAGTACCACTCTTTGAGAAAACAGTAAAACCGTGAAAATCCTTTAGAAAATATCTGGCTCAGTTTAAAACCTCTTTTGAAAACATCCTTTTCCAACAGTCAAGCAAATGAACGCGTAATCAGATAGTGCAAGTCCGCACATAAGACAGCCCCTCGGGTACAGCACTCAACAAACAGTTAACACCAGGGCGTCTGGTAAACAGTACAAGCAATATCATGGGTGCCAATGATATGAGAGTGCTAAATGTCATGACACGTAGTACAAACAGGAACCAATGCATGAATGCAATGCAATGCATATGACCGCTGCGGCGCGCAGCCCGATCCATTTGGGTACCCGCGCGCACTGTGGGGGTTCAGACTCCGGAGGGGCTCCTACAGCCCAAGCGCAATGTCAATATCACACCGCTGTGGCGCGCAGCCCGATCCATCCTCAGTCCAGAAATGCACATAAGCCCCTTGGGCAATAGTAAAATAACAGTCTCAACTCAAAACGTCAGTAAAATATCATTTAGGTTTTCAAATCTTAAAAAGATAGCTGAGTTTGCGAAACAGTATTTTAAACCTTGGACTGTGATAAAATAATATGCAAAGTAATGCAAAAACAGTGATATCAATCCCTGAAGGATTCAAACAATTGGCACGAAGCCCAAATATAGCAATCAAACTAAATAATGATGATAACAAGTAGTTTCAGTCAATTACGCAATAAAACCAACAACCGGGACGGACTAAGTCACAATCCCCAACGGTGCTCTACCCCACGCTCATACCTGGCGTGCAAGTCACCACAATACAGCACTATGATGTGCAAATCCGGGGTTTCAAACCCTCAGGATATCATTTACAGGTATTACTCACCTCGGACCAGTGAAATCCTTAGCTCGCGATGCCTTTGCCCCTCAATCGGCCTCTACGCGCGTCGAATCTAACCAAAACCAGAGCGAATACATCACAATATACTAATGGAACAATACCCAATCGAAAACAATCGAAAATTAGCAAGAATCTCGAAACTAGCAAAACCCGAGCCCCGGGCCCGCTTCTCGAAAAATTACGAAATTCACATCACCGGATTCCTCGTCTAGCCACGAGTCCATACATATAAAATTTACCAAAATCGCAGTTCGTTTGACCCTCCAAATTCCATTTTTACATCATAATTTTCTCAAACCCCAACTTCCATTTTTAACCTTTAATTCCTTGGATTTTCAGTGTTAATCCATGATTTTACACCATAATATCATAATCTAAGTCTAAGAATCCATACCTGATGATAGCCCTCGAAACCCTCTTCAAAAATCGCCCAAAATCTCCTTAGTCCGAAGTCCAAAATATTTCTTCTCTTTCAAAATCGTGAAAACACTGTTCACTTAAACTCAGCCAGGTTTCGCTTCTGCGGTTGGGATACCGCACCTGAGGCTCCTGCTTCTGCGCAAAATAACCGCTTCTGCGGTCTAACTTAAAATCCTCAGGACCGCTTCTGCGGTCACCACCCGCTCCTGCGATGTCCGCTTTTACGGACTGCCTTCCGCTTCTGCGGAAATTGCCAAGCCTCAAGGACCGCTTCTGCGATCACAGCTCCGCTTAAGCGGCTCCGCTTCTGCGGTCCAAGACCCGCAGAAGCGAGAATACCAGAAACAGCATGCCTTCAGCTGTAAGAAATTCCAAAAACTCCCCGTTAGCCATCCGAAATCATCCCGAGGCCCCCCGGGACCTCAACCAAAAGCACCAGCATGACTTAAAACATTATCCAAACTTAATCCAATCATCAAAACACATCAAACAACACTAAAATTATCGATTCTCATCAGATTCAAGCCTAAGTTCTTTAAAAACTTCCGAAACTCGCATTCAATCAAAAATCCAACCAAGCGACGTCCGACTGACCTGAAAATTTGCAGACATATCCAAAATCACCTAACGAAGCTACTGCAACTCTCGGAATTCCATTCCGACCTATCAACCGGATTTCGCCAAAATGCTAACTTCGCCAATTCAAGCCTAATTCTACACCGGACCTCCAAAACCAATTCAGATCACGCTCCCAAGTCACAAATCATCTCCCGAAGCTAACCGGATCATCGAAAATCACATCCGAACCTTCGAACTCACAAGTCAACGTCCGGTTGACTTTTTCCAATTTAAGCCTTCCTTAAAGAGACTAAGTGTCTCATTTCCTATCCAAACCAATTCAATTCAACTCTAACTCACTCGTTGCTGATAATGAAACATGAAAAAGCAATAAATGAGGAAAACGGGGCGGTAATACCTGATACGACGGGTCGGATCGTTACACAAATAATTCATTCCGAGTTCTTATTGTCTCATCGCCTTCTGAATTCAGTAGATGTCATGCCTATAGGACCTCGTCTTAACACTTAGGCAAGCCTTAGAGTAATAATTAAAAGCTGAATCTGCTTCTGTTAATTATTACGACCAGCAGACAGTCCTGATTCGGGCTTCTTATCTGAATTATGTAGTGAACCAATCTGCCCCAATCTTTTAAACTCTCTCATAATTTGGTATTTTAATCAGACCTAAACAGTATGTGAAAGTAATGCTAATTATATGCTTTTTCTGTTCAAGGAGGTATAACTGAGCCTTATATGTTTACATGTCTCCCCAAATATGTAGAATGTGTTTTGTATGTCGCCTAGAATTTTTACCTTTGAAACCCCAGATGAGCCTAATATCCCTCCCTTTAGGATAAGTAGTCCTAAGTGCCTCCGGGACTGGTAGGAACGGGACGGGTAATAGCATGCAATAAGTAATCGAGACCAATCCGTGCTTTAAATACCCTAATGGGCTGGGAAGGGTAGATATGGATATGATGACCACGCGATAATGTCACGTGTAGTCCATCATTGAGGAGTGATTACCGGACATTGTGTGGGGTGACCCATATTTTTAATAAACCTAGGACTCCCCCTTTCTTTTATTCTTTACTCTTTTAGCATTGTAACTCTTTAAAAATTAGCTTTTCTAATTGCCCTTTTAATCTCGCCTTCAAACCATTATGTGTTGAAATCCCCTCTTATTTGAGCCTTATTTGCCTATATGTTAATTGCATCTCAATTCACAATAATTGTCTGGCCAGGAACCACACTAGTGGATTCTGAGGGGTGCCTAACACCTTCCCCTTAGAATAATTTCAAGCCCTTACCCTATCTCTGGTTATTCAAATCGAATTCTTTTGGTGTCCTAATGCACCCTAATCATTAGGTGGCGACTCTTCAAACCCAGTTCCCAAAAGGAATGAGTTGTCCCTCCAAATGTCATAAACCCGATTTTGCGAGAAAAAGGGGGCGCGACAGCATGGCGACTCTGCTGGGGAATTTTAGGCTTTTACCATTTCAGACTATTACTGTGAATTTATGCTTCTTTACACGCAATTCTTTGTTTATTTCTTTTAAAGCATACAATTTCCTTTTCGATTGCGAAACTGACTCGTCTTTTGTTTCTTTCCTTTACTGCTTTCCTTCATTGTTGCTTTAAATTACGAAATTGTTGTATTTACTGCTTTCTTAAACATGCAAATACATGACAACATGCCTTTAATTGTTGCATAATCATGCTCAACATCATATTCCACTCGTGCCAAACAAATCCTATAGCAACACTTATAATGAGTGGTTGCGATCTTCCAATATTATTACCCCTAAATCCGGAAAAGGCGTATTTGCGGTAAAACCAGTCGATCAACGGTGTAGTCGATGGTTACGTGCCTTTCCCGCTTGAGTTGTCCGCTCAAGGGTACCAGTCTAAAACCCCATAGAAACCTTACTCTGCTTAAATTGTACATGCATCATGGTCAAACCTAGCCAGATCAGTTATGTTGTCCACATAATGATCCTTTAAGATAGCCTTGTCCAAAGTCCACTGGGTTTCCCTAAACCCAAAACGGACGTCGTCACGTTCTATGCATTTATTTGGAGAACTAGATGCTTCATGCTAATTGTTGATATTAAATAGTCGAGTCTGGTGGGGGTAAGGGTCTAACCTTATTTGCCTTGCAGAAATATGAGGCACGAAGTCCCCAGATTCGGCATGGTCACCAAGATACACCCAAGGTTGCAAAGCTGGTGGAAAGATTTACACTCTAGTTCTCAAAAGGGTCGAAGATTGTCAAAAGGCTAAAGGAACTGAAGGCGGACATCTAGCCAGAGCCTACCTACTGCTGGGACTGCGCGAGTCAGGGAAGCTGTTCGATGGAGCCAGGGATGCAGAATCTGGGGAAGGTCCTTCTGGGACCAAGTAGATAGGAGTTTATCTTTTTCCGCTTTAAAATGTAACAAGGCCAATGGCCATTAGTAACTTCCATTTCCTATTTATTTAATGTCGATTTGGGATTCGTCTTATTTTTATTAATAAAATGAGGCATTTAGCATTCCAAGTTCTCCAAATCAACTTGTCGCTAGGCCTACCTCGGGCACAAAGAGGTCCCCAAATTAGGACACGCTTTACATTCTGCACTATGTGTTTAAATATTGCAACATTTGTTTTCATGATCCACACTAACTTGTTACCTTTTTGTTTTACTTTTGTTTATTTATTCCCTTCCCCAAAGGTTAGTTCGTGCACTCTAGCAACATTATCATATTCCACGAGATCCAAGGGCCTTCCACCCACTCCTCCTCCTAGTCCTGTCAAAAACAAGAACAAAGGGAAGATGGAAGATTTGAACAACGCCAGAAAGGAGAACTCAACTGAACGGGTAGAGGTCACTCACGGTCATGGTACTCTGGTTCCCAAGGAAAATGCATCCCAACTGGAACAAAAGCTGCTGAAATTTCAAGAAGAACTTGATCAGGTTCGAAATCTGGCAAATCTGTCATTTTCCCTCACTACTCCAGATTTCCCAAATGCTCAGAACCCTACACCGCCACAGAACATCCCGAAGCAACAGAACCATCCCGCTCCTCACCACCACTGCAACACCTGCCATACTTCCAACAATGCCCAGCTGCTCATCCCAGAACCACAAAACTCCAAAAATGACCACTGCCACACCCACCATAACACCCCCATCTACGTGGAGACTATGCCGCACTCCACCTAACCCATCTCAAGCACACCCGAGTTTGATGATAAAGATTTGCTTATCAAGAACCTGGCAGAAGAACTTAAGAAATTGACCAGCAGAATTCAAGGCGTTGAAGGAAGTAAGGGAATTGAAGGGCTGAACTACGAAGATCTTTGCATACAGCCCGATGTCGAACTGTCCGAGGGGTACAAACCTCCTAAGTTAGAGATGTTTGATAGTACAGGGGATCCGAGGGTCCATTTGAGAACATACTGTGACAAGCTGGTTGGAGTAGGAAAAGACGAGAAAATCCGCATGAAGCTTTTCATGAGGAGCTTGAAGGGAGATGCTTTATCTTGGTACATTAGCCAAGATCCAAAGAAGTGGCCGAACTGGGTAAGCATGGCATCCGACTTTATGGACAGGTTCAGGTTCAACACGGAGAATGCGCCGGATGTGTTCTATATTCAAAATCTAAAGAAGAAGCCCACAGAAACATTCCGCGAGTATGCTACTCGCTGGAGGTCCGAAGCTGCTAAGGTTAGACCTGCCTTACAAGAAGAACAAATGAACAAATTCTTCGTTTGGGCTCAAGACCCACAGTATTATGAAAGGCTGATGATGATCGAAGGCCACAAATTTTCTGACATTATCAAGCTGGGAGAAAGGATCGAAGAGGGCATCAAAAGCGGCATGGTTACGAACTTTGAGGCCTTGCAAGCTACAAATAAGGCCTTACAGTCAGGAGGTGTGTCAAAGAGAAGGGACGTAGGAGCCGTGATGGTTGCACAAAGATCCAAATCTCCCATCAAATACCAAACCTACCCAATGCCTCCACTCACATATCAGCCTACTCCAAACTACCAAGCACCCTCACCCTCTTACAAAACCCCACCACCCACTTATAAATCACCTCCCACATATCAGCCTACTTCACCCAAACATTCCCAACCCGCACATGTTTACCAAGCCTACAATACTCAACCAGCCCACTATCAATCCCCACCTGCACGCCAAAACTTCCCTAGACCTCAGCCAAACTTTGACCGAAGACCTCCAAAACAATATACGGGTATTGCCGAACCTATCGACCAGTTGTATGAAAGACTTAAAGCTGCTGGTTATGTCACCCCTATCCCTGCTGCAACCCCTGAGAACCCTTCTCAGTGGGTTAATTCAAATAAATCCTGTGCATACCATTCTGGCATGAAAGGACACACCATTGACGAATGCTGTTCTCTTAAAGATAAGATCCACACTCTAATTGATAACAATATTATTGTGGCAAAGGAACCTGCTCCAAATGTCCGCAATAACCCTCTGCCAGACCACAAGGGAGGAGGCGTTCACATGGTTGAAATAGAGGATGACTGGGATCCCGAGGGATCAATTGGTTTGATCGTAGAAGATGACAACCCAAAGAAACCAACAGTCGCCCTTAATCCGATCGTGGTCCAGATTCAGCCCTCTGGGGACGCCGAGGTAAATATGTCCATGCCACTTGAGTTTGAAGCACCATCATCAGCAAAGACGCCAGCGCCAATTGAGGTCAAATTCGTGTCTCCAGCAAAAGCACCATTCGAAGTTGCAGTTTTACCGCCCAAGGTGCAGGCTCCGTTCGGAGTAAAGGTAGCTACGCCAATTCTAGTGGCGATGTCAGCCATAACACCGTTCCATACAAAGGCTATACCATGGGACTACACAGCCGAGGCAAGAAGGAAAGGAAAGGTTATGTTCGGACAGGCTATTGCGGCGCAGGGTATGACGAGAATTGGTAGGGTTTATACCCGGAGCATTTGGCTGAGTC
Organism: Nicotiana attenuata; assembly: GCF_001879085.1. NCBI lineage: Eukaryota > Viridiplantae > Streptophyta > Magnoliopsida > Solanales > Solanaceae > Nicotiana > Nicotiana attenuata. The sequence continues at coordinate 168,033 of NW_017671655.1, read as the reverse complement.
AAGCAAGCAGGCCTCTAGCAGACCAACCATCACCGAGACCGGGCCAGATGAATACTCGATCATTGACCAGCTGAACAAAACACCGACGCAAATTTCTATCCTTGCTTTGCTGCAAAATTCCGATACACACAAGAACGCCCTGTTAAGGGTGCTGAGTGAAGCATATGTGCCAAGCAACATCACCGGCGGAGAGATGGCTAACATGGTAGGACAGGTATTGGAAAGTCACAAGATCACTTTTCATGAAGATGAGCTGCCACCAGAAGGGTTGAGTCACAACAAGGCATTGCACATAACCGTGCAATGCAAAGATTCTTTTATCACCAGAGTCCTGATTGATGGGGGATCCAACCTCAACATTTGTCCGTTAGTAACACTCAGGACATTGGGAAAGGGACTGCATGAGATAAAGGACGGGGCCATCAACGTAAAAGCTTTAGACGGTTCCCAAAGGTCCACCATTGGGGAAATTAGTCCGTGTTTGCAAATGGGGTCTACTTGGTTCGATGTTGATTTTCAAGTAATAGACGTGCCAACATCTTACAATCTGCTGTTGGGACGACCCTGGATTCATGCTGCTGGGGCCGTAGCATCAACACTACATCAGGCAGTAAAATTTGAGTGGAATCACCAAGAGGTGATCATTCACGACGATGGTAGCAATCCCATATACAGTCGCAGACCATCCCAGCAATAGGAGGCAGAAGAAAGATAGGCGGGGAGACCTATCACCACATCGAGCGAGTCAACGCCGTTGACAAGGACAAATGGTGGGACAACAAAATTGAAAGCATATTGAACTGGAGCGGATACGAACCTGGCAAGGGGCTTGGCAAGAACCTCCAAGGAATCGCTAAGCCTATAAAACTAAAGAAACATGGCACCACCTTGGCTCTGGGATATGAGTATACCTAGAAAGAATTCAACAACTGGTCGCCACCATGGCGCGGTCCTTACTATCCATTGGAGCAGCCAATACCATGCTTGGAGCAGACTTTCCAACCGGCCGATGTTATCTATGGGTCAGAGGAAGAGGAAGCACTGGCAGCGGTAAAGAATATGTTCCTAAAAGACGATGATATGGATTGTTGCGTCGTTCTCGAGGAGAAGGGAGAGGAAGGCCCTTCCATATAGGCTGTAAGCAAAGGAGCACGCCTCAATAACTGGACCATCAGAACCACCAGAGCCCGGCAAGCCTTGGGGTAGTGAGGCTGAACAAGCATCATGCACTATCTTTTATTTTTACTAGTTAATTTTTTTTTCTTTCGCATTTTAAATTTCCGCAATAAGATCTTCAATGTTCAAAATAGTTATGGAATTTATCAAAGCATTTCGATTTTCCTTATAAATTAACACTCTTATTATTTTCTCTCATTACTTTACTTATGCAACATTACAATTACTTATCTTGATGAACCGATGACTGTGACATGCAATGAGACAACGCAACAAACAGACATAGATTCAGAGGAAGATGACATACCGGAGGAGATTGTTAAGGAATTTGAGAATTTTGAAAGCAGACTAAAGTCCAACTTGGACGAGACTGAGGTTGTTAACCTGGGAGATGCAGAAAACGTCAAAGAAACGCGAATCAGTGTCCACTTATCACCATCAGAAAAGAAGGTATACACTGAATTTCTAAAGGAATATGAGGACATATTCGCCTTGTCGTATGACGACATAACAGGCCTGAGAATGTCTATTGTGGCCCACAAACTGCAAAACTGATCCAACATGTCCGCCGGTAAAGCAAAAGCTCAGAAAGTTCAAACCTGATATGAGTTTGAAAATCAAGGAAGAAGTCACTAAGCAAGTCAAAGCTAAGGTTCTCAGGGTAGTAGAATACCGACATGGTTAGCCAACATTGTACTAGTACCAAAGAAGGACGGGAAGGTAAGAGTCTGTGTCGACTACTGGGATCTCAACCGGGCCAGTCCGAAAGACGACTTTCCCTTGCCGAATATACACATCCTGATTGACAATTGCGCCAAGCATGAATTGCAATCGTTCGTGGATTGTTTCGCTGGTTACCATCAGATTTTGATGGATGAAGAAGATGCTGAGAAAACGGCTTTCATTACACTGTGGGGAATGTACTGCTAAAAAATGATGTCATTCGGTCTAAAGAATGCAGGGGCCACCTATATGAGGGCCATGACTACCATTTTCCATGATATGATACACAATGAGATCGAGGTGTACGTAGATGATCTTATCATCAAGTCCAAGAAGGCCACTGATCACATGGAAGATTTGAGGAAGTTTTTCAACAGGTTATGGAGATACAACCTAAAACTAAATCCCGCAAAGTGTGCATTTGGGATTTCTGCTGGGAAGCTGCTTGGGTTCATTGTGAGCCGCCGAGAAATAGAACTGGATCCATAAGTCAAAGCCATTCAAGAACTGCCACTGCCAAAGAACAAAAAAGACGTGATGAGTTTCTTTGGAAGACTTAACTGCATCAGCCGGTTCATAGCACAATCCACAGTCATCTGCGAGCCAATCTTTAAGATGTTGAAGAAAAACGCTGCTACCAAATGGACCGACGATTGTCAAAGGGCCTTCGATAGAATCAAGGAATACCTGTCAACACCACCAGTTTTGGTCCCGCCCGAGCCGGGTAGACCTCTATTACTCTACCTTGCAGTATTGGATGGAGCTTTCGGCTGTGTTTTGGGCAGCATGACAAAACAGGGAGGAAAGAGCAGGCCATCTATTACCTCAGTAAGAAGTTTACCCCGTACGAGGCCTGGTATTCTCTGTTAGAGCGCACCTGCTGTGCTTTGACTTGGGTAGCTCAGAAGCTGAGGCATTACTTCTGTGCCTATACTACATACCTTATATCAAGGATGGATCCTCTAAAGTACATCTTTCAGAAGCCCATGCCCACTGGGAAGCTAGCCAAGTGGCAAATCCTGTTGAGTGAGTTCGACATCGTCTACGTGACTCAGAAAGCAATCAAGGAACAGGCACTAGCAGATCACCTTGCCGAAAACCCCGTGGATGGAGAATACGAACCCCTGAAGACGTATTTTCCTGATAAAAGAGGTATCATTCGTAGGAGAAGACATTGCAGAATCCTATGATGGTTGGAGAATGTTTTTCGATGGAGCAGCAAATTTCAAAGGAGTTGGCATAGGAGCAGTCCTAGTATCAGAAATCGGTCAGCATTATCCGGTGTCTGCCTTCCCGTGCACCAACAATATGGCCGAGTATGAAGACTGCATCCTAGGGCTTAAGATGGCCATTGATATGAACATTCAAGAGTTGCTAGTGATTGGATATTGGACTTACTCATACATCAGGTCCGGGAAGAATGGGCAAACAAGAACTCTAAGATACTCCCGTATCTGCTTCACGTATAGGAGTTGAGGAAGAGGTTCACAGAGACAGAATTCAAACATGTTCCCAGAATCCAGAATGAATTTGCCGATGCATTGGCTACCTTATCATCCATGATACAACATCCAGACAAGAACTTCATTGATCCCATTCCAGTAAAGATCCATGATCAGCCAGCTTATTGTGCCCATATTGAAGAAGAAGAAGACGGAAAGCCTTGGTTTCATGATATCAGGGAATATTTGGCAAAAGGCGAATACCCAGAACTTGCAAATCCTACTCAGAAACGCACACTTCGGAGGTTGTCCTGCAATTTCTTTCACAGCGGAGGAATCCTATATAGGAGGACTCCCGATTTGGGATTATTAAGGTGTGTCGACGCAAAGGAAGCATCTAGGCTGCTAGAGGAGATTAATGCTGGGACTTGTGGTCCACATATGAATGGTTTTGTTTTAGCAAAAAAGATACTTCGGGCCGGTTACTTTTGGATGACTATGGAGACAGATTGCATCCAGTATGTCCGAAAATGCCATCGCTATCAAATTCATGCCGACATGATAAAGGTGCCGCCGAATGAGCTCAATGCAACAAGCTCGCCTTGGCCATTCGCCTCCTGGGGAATGGACGTTATTGGTCCAATTGAGCCCATTGCTTCAAACGGACATAGGTTTATCCTAGTAGCCATCGATTATTTCACCAAATGGGTCGAAGCAACATCTTATAGAGCAGTTAATAAAGTCGTGTCGGACTTTGTCCGCGATCGTATTGTTTGTCGATTCGGGATTCCAGAATCAATCATCACTGATAACATTTCCAACCTCAACAACGACTTGATGAGAACCATGTGTGAAACCTTCAAGATCAAACACAAGAATTCTACAACCTACAGGCCTCAAATGAACAGAGCTGTAGAAGCTGCTAACAAGAACATCAATAAGATATTGTGGAAAATGATAGATAAGCATAAGCAATGCCACGAAAAGTTATCATTTGCTCTGTTGGGATATCGCACCACAGTCCGCACATCAACTGGGGCAACCCCCCTATATGCTGGTTTATGGTACGGAAGCCGTCATTCCTGCCGAAGTAGAAATCCCTTCCTTAAGAATCGTACAAGAAGCTGAGCTCGACGATGCAGAATGGGTAAAGAGTCGTTACAAGCAACTGATGGAAAAAGAATGAATGCAGTTTGCCATGGTAAACTTTATCAGAACAGAATGTCCAGAGCCTTCAACAAAAGAGTCTAGCCGAGACAGTGCACGCCAGGGCAGCTGGTGTCAAAGAAAATTTTCCCGCATCAAGATGAAGCCAAAGGGAAGTTTTCCCTTAACTGGCAGGGTCCATACATGGTTCACCGGGTTCTGACAGGAGGAGCCCTTATACTTGCCGAAATGGACGGAGAAGTTTGGCCAAAACCAATCAACTCAGATGCAGTCAAGCGTTACTACGTGTAATCTTTATGCTTTCCTATATGATGTCAATTGAACTACGTCTAGACTGATTCCTGTTTAAGAGGGGATACGTAGGCAGCCTATGGGTTCGGTCAAAATTCAATAAAAAATTCATTTCCCCCCTGCAATTGGAAACTGGGATAGAATTTTGAGGAGGGCCCTCAAAATTCCGAAGTAATTTCAGCCGATCATCAGCAGCGGCAGCCGGAAGCATCAACCCAATAAACTGGGGCAGAATTTTGAGGAGGACCCTCAAAATTCCGTAGCGAGAGAGGTTGCAATGTCTTGAGCCACGTCACAGTCGTCGGTTCATCTAAAAGTTGTTTCTTAATTGTATACTTATGTCATATCTTTTTTACAAATTCATGCATATTTATTGCTAAAATTGCCTCGTTTAGCAACGCTACCCCAATAATATGCACAGTATCACTAGATCAAAGCCGAGGTCAAGCATAGCTAGCGGCGATGCGAACTAACCTCCCCCTCTATAAAACTCAAGATTTTTCTTTGGATGCAGACACTTGGATTGCGAAAGCATCTGACATACTATACACTCACGAGAGAAACATTGTTCAGGAACACAACTCTCAGAATTGTTGCACTTACCCGCATTTGCTATCCACGCACGCCGGTGATATTCCCTATATCACAATGTCCCCAGCAGTCACAATATCGCAATCTGCTATCAGCTAAGAAAACTCTATTACCATTTGCCATTTTATTTCATTTCTGCACTGCATAAGGCTACAATTCTGCCTTCTGAGACTAAATACTGTGTCCATCTAATCTTTTGCATATCATTATTCAAAGGCATCATGGTTCGGAGGCATCATTCTCATAGCCCGAGAGCATCATTTCATGCTGTGAATCCTTTATTATTATACGCTTCATGGCCCAGGACATCATGGTCTAAGGAAGTCATCCTAACCGTCCAAAGACAACATTCATGGTTCGACGGGAATTTGCATCACGTTTAAATTTACGCACAATATATGCTTGTATTGCTTATTTGCAGGTAAACCGGCAAGCAACGGCCATCTCGGCAGGAGCGATCCCGGTCCAGTTTCAGCAGCCCTATCAGACCTTAACCATTCACCCCGTCCTAAATATCGCGTCCGTTCTTGAGAAGTCTCCATCGGCATATTCCGCCGACGGATCCTGAACTACATATGGCCGGATTCCTACAAGACCATGGATATGTAGGCGGCTCAGAAGCCAGAGCACGGACAAACCTCTTCAAACCGTTTCGCCAGGTCAAAATTGGCCATCATATCTTTACCCGACAACTCTTTCATCCTTCCCGGATAAAGAGGGGCAGCTGTTGATACCCAATTTTTCCCTATATATTTTTAATATGAAAAATACTTCCAAAATAGCATATGTATGCATATATAAGTATGTCCAAACCTTTTATTATTTTTCCTTAATTTTTAAAAGATTTTTAAATCAATTTATTATCGTATTTTATCCAAAAAACCCCCATAATTATTCCCAAAATTATTATTTTAGTGATTCATTTATTGGACTCTCATATTTACACTAAAACATAGCTAAGATTATTTTTGCATATTTTTACAAATTTATTTAGTATTTTTAAAGCTAAATTACATATAATTGCAATATTAGCCTCTTTTAAATCTAATTATGTTTATGTCTATAAAAATTAGGTCCAATATTTTTAGTTTGATAATTATGTATTATTAATCATTTTAGTACCTTTAGTTTATTTCCAGAAATTACTTTACAATTTTTATAAAATAAATAAGGGAAATGTGGTTATTTAAAATATAGCCAAATTGTGTTTCAATTGTGGCCTGCATGGAACCCGTATTTTAAACCTAATTACCCTGACCCAATCCCCATTTGAACTGACCCAAACCCAACCCCATTAAATCGCTCCACGTACCCGATCAAACCAGGCCGTTGATCAAAATGATCAACGGCCACCAAACCCCCTTTCCATAATTAATCCCAAACAACCCCCAAACCCTATCATTTCTCTCATTCAACCGCCTCCGAATCCCAATTCTCTCTCAAACTCTCTCTCAAACCCTAGCCTCCACCCTCAACCACCACCTAAAATTGCCCAAATCATTGGCTTCCAAAGCCATTGGAGGCCTGTATCTACCTCCTTTGGCTTCTATATGCCTGATTATCACGGTTTCATGGCTGAATCCTGGGAAAATTTGGTCGAGACCTTGGTTGTTTTCAGTTCTATGGCTGTCTCCGGTCACTTTGCTCCGGCCAGCCATGGCTATTCAAGCCTGATTCTTGACTTCTCCTGCTTAGATCGATGATTTTCCAAGCCTTTCTCACCATCTGGGTTTCGTCTGAAACCCTAACCCTTGAGGTTCTTCCGATTTCTTTTAGATCCATTTAGATCTATGTTTGCTCTAAAACTCTAAACGTTTTCTCAAGGTTTCTTCCAAAACTTTGCCTTCAAAACCCCTTTATCTTTTCCGATCTAGGTTTTGTTAAGTTATTTTTAAGCTTTCTTTGATTTTATACATGTCCTACTGTGTTTCCTTATGTCGTTCTTTTACTAGAGTTTGCATGTCAAGAGTCTTTGTTTCTTTTGAGGTTTCTGAATATTTTGTCGTGCTAGTATTTGTTCGATTATTTGTTTTTCATCTCTAGACTCGATTGATGGTGAAAACCCTAAAACTTTGGGTTCATTCGAGTTCTGAGACTATGTGCTGTGTGATTTTCTTGTTCATCATCCCTGAATTTGACTGGTTTCAAAACCCTAATTTCTTTGGACCTATTCGAGCCTCTGAAACTGCTTCATCTATTTGAAGTTGCTCGACTGGATTCAAAGTCCTTTTTGTTTCAACTTCTGTTTCTCTATGTGATTTGGTTTCCTGCAATCACTGAAACTAGACTATATTTTTCAGAAAGGTCTTTTTACTTGTCCCTTTTTGCATGCTTCTGATGCCCTCTTTTCCCTATTACTAAATTGACCTATGTGATTACCATTATTCACTGTCTACTGGACTTTGTAATTATTATTGCATGCTGCTTCTCTTTGCCATAGTTTAACCTCGCATGCCTAATGTTTATGTACTCTTTTATATGCTAAATTTCCCTCTAAAATGACCTTCAATTTTGGACTGATTTCAAACCTCCTTGTGAAATTTTGATTGCACTCGTGTAATTGATTCTTTCCTTGTTTTACTAATTTCCCTATTTCTTGGATTGATTTGAAAACTTCCCTTTAGACTTTTGATTCTCTTGTCTTTAACTTGGTTTATTTGTTTATTCATGGGAACCCATGTTACTCTCCCCAAATCAGTAATCTCAAATCCGTGACTCCTTGATTTACTGTGTAGTGATTTTCTCCATATTCTGCAAATTTATTGTGNACCTTTTCTGATATTGATCGGTCTGAGAGGAACATACCCTTACGTCCCTCTCCGGGTTATGAGGCAAGCTGGTAGGAAGCAGGTTGTACCCAGGGTCGACAAGATGAGTCACTTCCGGGCTGACTTCCAGGATGATGATAGTACTTACAAGTGCCAAGCTCAGCATATGTGGCACTGCAAGATTATCATGGGGAGAGATACCATCGAGCCAGACAGATACCACGCTGGCTGTACTCCCTACTATTCAGGCTGGTTGGAGGATAATCATAATGGTCTGGGCCAGCCTGGGTTTGTTCGAGGTCACAGGATCATAGATGAAAAGGCCGAGGCACAGGTCAAATACAATCAGCTGCGCAAGAGGATCCGGGAATGCGAAAGCGAGCACCGTGAGATATAAGAAGCCAATCAAAAGCTAATTAAGGAGTGGAAGGATATAGCTGTCAGTTCCAACAAGCGACTGGGATATTTGGAACGGGGCATAGTGGAGTTGGAGAAAAAATTTCTCAAGAGGGTCGAAGACTGCCAAAATGCTGAGGGAAACGAAGGCGGGCATCTAGCCAGAGCCTACCTGCTGTTGGGACTTCGCGAGTTGGGAAAGCTGTTCGATGGAGCCAGGGATGCCGAATCTGGGGAAGGTCCTTCTGGGACCAAATAGATAGGAGTTTTCTTCTTTTTATGAAATGTAATAAGGCCAATGGCCATTAGTGACTTTTATTTCCCGTTATTTAGTGTCGATTTGGGATTCGTCTACTTTTTATCAATAAAATGAGGCATTTAGCGTTCCAAGTTCTCCAAATCAACTTGTCGCTAGGCCTACCTCGGGCACAAAGAGATCCCCAAATTAGGACACGCTATACGTTCCTGCACTATGTGTTTAAATATTGCAACATCTTTTTATGATCCTCACTGACTTGTTACCTTTTTTTTGTTTTTACTTTTTGTTTATTTATTCCCCTCCCCAAAGGTTAGTTCGTGCACTCTGGCAACATCATCTTATTCCACGAGATCCAGGGGCCCTCCACCCACTCCTCCTCTTAGTCCCGTCAAAAACAAGAACAAAGGGAAGATGGAAGATTTGAACAACGCCAGAAAGAAAAACTCAACTGAACAGGTAGAGATCACTCATGGTCACGGTACTCTGGTTCCCAAGGAAAATGCATCCCAACTGGAACAAAAGCTGCTAAAATTCCAAGAACAACTCGATCAGGTTCGGAATCTGGCAAATCTGTCATTTTCCCTCACTACTCCAGATATCAATTTCCCAAATGCTCAGAACCCTACACCTCCACAGAACATCCCAAAGCACCATCCCGCTCCTCACCACCACTGCGACACCTGCCATACTTCCAACAATACCCCGCTGCTCATCCTAGAACCTCAAAACTCCACATATGGCCACTGCCACACCCACCATAACACCCCTATCTATGTGGAGACTATGCCACACTCCACCCAACCCATCTCAAACACACCCGAGCCTGATGATAAAGACTTGCTCATCAGAAACCTGGCCGAAGAACTTAAGAAATTGACTAGCCGAATTCAAGGCGTTGAAGGAAGTAAGGGAATTGAAGGGCTGAACTACGAAGATCTTTGCATACAGCCCGATGTCGAACTGCCCGAGGGGTACAAACCTCCTAAGTTCGAGATATTTGATGGTACAGGGGATCCAAGGGTCCATTTGAGAACGTACTGTGACAAGCTGGTTGGAGTAGGAAAAAACGAGAAAATCCGCATGAAGCTTTTCATGAGGAGCTTGAAGGGAGATGCTTTATCTTGGTACATTAGCCAAGATCCAAAGAAGTGGTCGAACTGGGTAAGCATGGCGTCCGACTTTATGGACAGGTTCAGGTTCAACACGGAGAATGCGCCGAATGTGTTCTATATTCAAAATCTAAAGAAGAAGCCCACAGAAACATTCCGCGGGTATGCTACTCGCTGGAGGTCCGAAGCTTCTAAGGTTAGACCTGCCTTAGAAGAAGAACAAATGAACAAATTCTTCGTCCGGGCTCAAGACCCACAGTATTATGAAAGGGTGATGATGATCGAGGGCCACAAATTGTCTGACATTATCAAGCTGGGAGAAAGGATCGAATAGGGCATCAAAAGCGGTATGGTTACGAACTTCGAGGCCTTGCAAGCTACAAATAAGGCCTTACAGTCAGGAGGTGTGTCCAAGAAAAGGGACGTAGGAGCCGTAATGGTTGCACAAAGAACCAAATCTCCAGTCAAATATCAAACCTACCCAATGCCTCCACTCACATATCAGCCTACTCCAAACTACCAAGCACCCTCACCCTCTTACCAAACTCCACCACCCACTTATCAATCACCTCCACCCCCCACATATCAGCCTACTTCACCCAGATATTCCCAACCCGCACATGTTTACCAAGCCTACAATGCTCAACCATCCCACTATCAATCCCCTCCCGCACGCCAAAACTTCCCTAGACCTCGACCAAACTTTGACCGAAGGCCTCCGAAACAATACACAGCTATTGCTGAACCTATTGACCAGTTGTATGAAAGACTCAAAGCTGCTGGTTACGTCACCCCTATCCCTGCTGCTCCTGAGAACCCTTCTCAGTGGGTTAATCCAAATAAATCCTGTGCATACCATTTTGACATGAAAGGACACACCATTGACGAATGCCGTTCTCTGAAAGATAAGATCCAGACTTTAATTGATAACAAGATTATTGTGGCAAAGAAACCTGCTCCAAATGTCCGCAATAACCCTCTGCCAGACTACAAGGGAGGAGGCATTCACATGATTGAAATAGAGGATGATTGGGATCCCAAAGGATCAATCAGTTTGATCATAGAAGGTGACAACCCAAAGAAACCAATAGTCACCCTTAATCCGATCGTAGTCCAGATTCAGCCCTCTGGGGATGCCGAGGTAAAAATGTCCATGCCACTTGAGTTTGAAGCACCATCATCTGCAAAGACACCAGCGCCAATTAAGGTCGAATTCGTGTCTCCAGCAAAGGCACCTACACCATTCGAAGTTGTAGTTTTACCGCCCAAGGTGCATGCTCTGTTTGGAGTAAAGATAGCCACGCCAATTCCAGTGGCGATGTCAGCCATGACATCATTCCATACAAAGTCTATACCATGGGACTACACAGTCGAGGCAAGAAGTAAAGGCAAGGTTATGTTCGGAGAGGCTATTGCGGCACAGGGTATGACGAGAACTAGTAGAGTTTATACCCCGGAACATCTGGCTGAGTCGAGCAAGAAGGCTTCTAGCAGGCCAACCATCACCGAGACCGGGCCAGATGAATACTCGATCATTGACCAGCTGAACAAAACATTGACGCAAATTTCTATCCTTGCTTTGCTACAAAAATCTGATGCACACAAGAATGCCCTGTTAAGGGTGCTGAGTGAAGCATATGTGCCAAGCAACATCACCGGTGGAGAGATGGCTAACATGGTAGGACAGGTATTGGAAACTCACAAGATCACTTTTCATGAAGATGAGCTGCCACCAGAAGGGTTGAGTCACAACAAGGCATTGCACATCACCATGTAATGCGAAGATTATTTTATCACCAGAGCCCTGATTGATGGGGGATCCAGCCTCAACATTTGTCTGTTGGTAACACTCAGGACGTTGGGTAAGGGACTGCACGAGATAAAGGAAGGGGCCATCAACGTCAAAGCTTTCGACGGTTCCCAAAGGTCCACCATTGGGGAAATTAGTCTGTGTTAGCAAATGGGGCCTACTTGGTTCGATGTTCAAGTAATAGACATGCCGGCATCTTACAATCTGCTATTGGGACGACCCTAGATTCATGCTGCTGGGGCCGTAGCATCAACACTACATCAGGCGGTAAAATTTGAGTGGAATCACCAGGAGGTGATCATTCACGACGATGGTAGCAATCCTATATATAGTCGCCAGACCATTCCGGCAGCCGGAGGCAAAAGAAAGTTCGATGGGGAGACCTATCACCACATCGAACGAGTCAACGCCGTTGACAAGGACAAATAGTGGGACAAAAAAATCGAGAGCATATTGAATTGGAGTGGATACGAAACGGGTAAGGGGCATGGCAAGAACCTCCAAGGAATTGCTAAGCCTATAAAACTCAAGAAACATGGCACCACCTTCGCTCTGGGATATGAGTATACCTGGGAAGAATTCAACAACTGGTTGCCACCATGGCGTGGTCCTTACTATCCGCTGGAACAACCAATACCATGCTTGGAGCAGACTTTCCAACCGGCCGATGTTATCTATGGGTCAGAGGAAGAGGAAGCACTGGCAGCGGTAAAGAATATGTTCCTAAAAGACGATGATATGGATTGTTGCGTCGTTCTCGAGGAGAAGGGAGAGGAAGGCCCTTCCATATAGGCTGTAAGCAAAGGAGCACGCCTCAATAACTGGACCATCAGAACCACCAGAGCCCGGCAAGCCTTGGGGTAGTGAGGCTGAACAAGCATCATGCACTATCTTTTATTTTTACTAGTTAATTTTTTTTTCTTTCGCATTTTAAATTTCCGCAATAAGATCTTCAATGTTCAAAATAGTTATGGAATTTATCAAAGCATTTCGATTTTCCTTATAAATTAACACTCTTATTATTTTCTCTCATTACTTTACTTATGCAACATTACAATTACTTATCTTGATGAACCGATGACTGTGACATGCAATGAGACAACGCAACAAACAGACATAGATTCAGAGGAAGATGACATACCGGAGGAGATTGTTAAGGAATTTGAGAATTTTGAAAGCAGACTAAAGTCCAACTTGGACGAGACTGAGGTTGTTAACCTGGGAGATGCAGAAAACGTCAAAGAAACGCGAATCAGTGTCCACTTATCACCATCAGAAAAGAAGGTATACACTGAATTTCTAAAGGAATATGAGGACATATTCGCCTTGTCGTATGACGACATAACAGGCCTGAGAATGTCTATTGTGGCCCACAAACTGCAAAACTGATCCAACATGTCCGCCGGTAAAGCAAAAGCTCAGAAAGTTCAAACCTGATATGAGTTTGAAAATCAAGGAAGAAGTCACTAAGCAAGTCAAAGCTAAGGTTCTCAGGGTAGTAGAATACCGACATGGTTAGCCAACATTGTACTAGTACCAAAGAAGGACGGGAAGGTAAGAGTCTGTGTCGACTACTGGGATCTCAACCGGGCCAGTCCGAAAGACGACTTCCCTTTACCAAACATACACATCCTGATCGACAATTGCGCCAAGCACGAATTGCAATCGTTCGTGGATTGTTTCGCTGGTTACCATCAGATTTTGATGGATGAAGAAGATGCTGAGAAAACGGCTTTCATTACACTGTGGGGAATGTACTGCTAAAAAATGATGTCATTCGGTCTAAAGAATGCAGGGGCCACCTATATGAGGGCCATGACTACCATTTTCCATGATATGATACACAATGAGATCGAGGTGTACGTAGATGATCTTATCATCAAGTCCAAGAAGGCCACTGATCACATGGAAGATTTGAGGAAGTTTTTCAACAGGTTATGGAGATACAACCTAAAACTAAATCCCGCAAAGTGTGCATTTGGGATTTCTGCTGGGAAGCTGCTTGGGTTCATTGTGAGCCGCCGAGAAATAGAACTGGATCCATAAGTCAAAGCCATTCAAGAACTGCCACTGCCAAAGAACAAAAAAGACGTGATGAGTTTCTTTGGAAGACTTAACTGCATCAGCCGGTTCATAGCACAATCCACAGTCATCTGCGAGCCAATCTTTAAGATGTTGAAGAAAAACGCTGCTACCAAATGGACCGACGATTGTCAAAGGGCCTTCGATAGAATCAAGGAATACCTGTCAACACCACCAGTTTTGGTCCCGCCCGAGCCGGGTAGACCTCTATTACTCTACCTTGCAGTATTGGATGGAGCTTTCGGCTGTGTTTTGGGCAGCATGACAAAACAGGGAGGAAAGAGCAGGCCATCTATTACCTCAGTAAGAAGTTTACCCCGTACGAGGCCTGGTATTCTCTGTTAGAGCGCACCTGCTGTGCTTTGACTTGGGTAGCTCAGAAGCTGAGGCATTACTTCTGTGCCTATACTACATACCTTATATCAAGGATGGATCCTCTAAAGTACATCTTTCAGAAGCCCATGCCCACTGGGAAGCTAGCCAAGTGGCAAATCCTGTTGAGTGAGTTCGACATCGTCTACGTGACTCAGAAAGCAATCAAGGAACAGGCACTAGCAGATCACCTTGCCGAAAACCCCGTGGATGGAGAATACGAACCCCTGAAGACGTATTTTCCTGATAAAAGGGTATCATTCATAGGAGAAGACATTGCAGAATCCTATGATGGCTGGAGAATGTTTTTTGACGGAGCAGCAAATTTCAAAGGAGTTGGCATAGGAGCAGTCCTAGTATCAGAAATCGGTCAGCATTATCCGGTGTCTGCCTTCCCGTGCACCAACAATATGGCCGAGTATGAAGACTGCATCCTAGGGCTTAAGATGGCCATTGATATGAACATTCAAGAGTTGCTAGTGATTGGATATTGGACTTACTCATACATCAGGTCCGGGAAGAATGGGCAAACAAGAACTCTAAGATACTCCCGTATCTGCTTCACGTATAGGAGTTGAGGAAGAGGTTCACAGAGACAGAATTCAAACATGTTCCCAGAATCCAGAATGAATTTGCCGATGCATTGGCTACCTTGTCATCCATGATACAACATCCACACAAAAACTTCATTGATCTCATTCCAGTAAAGATCCATGATCAGCCAGATTATTGTGCCCATATTGAAGAAGAAGAAGACGGAAAGCCTTGGTTTCATGATATCAGGGAATATTTGGCAAAAGGCGAATACCCAGAACTTGCAAATCCTACTCAGAAACGCACACTTCGGAGGTTGTCCTGCAATTTCTTTCACAACGGAGTAATCCTGTATAGGAGGACTCCTGATTTGGGATTATTAAGGTGTGTCGACGCTAAGGAAGCATCCAGGCTGCTAGAGGAGATTAATGCTGGGACTTGTGGTCCACATATGAATGGTTTTGTTTTAGCAAAAAAGATACTCCGGGCCGGTTACTTTTGGATGACTATGGAGACAGATTGCATCCAGTATGTCCGGAAATGCCATCGCTATCAAATTCATGCCGACATGATAAAGGTGCCGCCGAATGAGCTCAATGCAACAAGCTCGCCTTGGCCATTCGCCTCCTGGGGAATGGACGTTATTGGTCCAATTGAGCCCATTGCTTCAAACGGACATAGGTTTATCCTAGTAGCCATCGATTATTTCACCAAATGGGTCGAAGCAACATCTTATAGAGCAGTTAATAAAGTCGTGTCGGACTTTGTCCGCGATCGTATTGTTTGTCGATTCGGGATTCCAGAATCAATCATCACTGATAACATTTCCAACCTCAACAACGACTTGATGAGAACCATGTGTGAAACCTTCAAGATCAAACACAAGAATTCTACAACCTACAGGCCTCAAATGAACAGAGCTGTAGAAGCTGCTAACAAGAACATCAATAAGATATTGTGGAAAATGATAGATAAGCATAAGCAATGCCACGAAAAGTTATCATTTGCTCTGTTGGGATATCGCACCACAGTCCGCACATCAACTGGGGCAACCCCCCTATATGCTGGTTTATGGTACGGAAGCCGTCATTCCTGCCGAAGTAGAAATCCCTTCCTTAAGAATCGTACAAGAAGCTGAGCTCGACGATGCAGAATGGGTAAAGAGTCGTTACAAGCAACTGATGGAAAAAGAATGAATGCAGTTTGCCATGGTAAACTTTATCAGAACAGAATGTCCAGAGCCTTCAACAAAAGAGTCTAGCCGAGACAGTGCACGCCAGGGCAGCTGGTGTCAAAGAAAATTTTCCCGCATCAAGATGAAGCCAAAGGGAAGTTTTCCCTTAACTGGCAGGGTCCATACATGGTTCACCGGGTTCTGACAGGAGGAGCCCTTATACTTGCCGAAATGGACGGAGAAGTTTGGCCAAAACCAATCAACTCAGATGCAGTCAAGCGTTACTACGTGTAATCTTTATGCTTTCCTATATGATGTCAATTGAACTACGTCTAGACTGATTCCTGTTTAAGAGGGGATACGTAGGCAGCCTATGGGTTCGGTCAAAATTCAATAAAAAATTCATTTCCCCCCTGCAATTGGAAACTGGGATAGAATTTTGAGGAGGGCCCTCAAAATTCCGAAGTAATTTCAGCCGATCATCAGCAGCGGCAGCCGGAAGCATCAACCCAATAAACTGGGGCAGAATTTTGAGGAGGACCCTCAAAATTCCGTAGCGAGAGAGGTTGCAATGTCTTGAGCCACGTCACAGTCGTCGGTTCATCTAAAAGTTGTTTCTTAATTGTATACTTATGTCATATCTTTTTTACAAATTCATGCATATTTATTGCTAAAATTGCCTCGTTTAGCAACGCTACCCCAATAATATGCACAGTATCACTAGATCAAAGCCGAGGTCAAGCATAGCTAGCGGCGATGCGAACTAACCTCCCCCTCTATAAAACTCAAGATTTTTCTTTGGATGCAGACACTTGGATTGCGAAAGCATCTGACATACTATACACTCACGAGAGAAACATTGTTCAGGAACACAACTCTCAGAATTGTTGCACTTACCCGCATTTGCTATCCACGCACGCCGGTGATATTCCCTATATCACAATGTCCCCAGCAGTCACAATATCGCAATCTGCTATCAGCTAAGAAAACTCTATTACCATTTGCCATTTTATTTCATTTCTGCACTGCATAAGGCTACAATTCTGCCTTCTGAGACTAAATACTGTGTCCATCTAATCTTTTGCATATCATTATTCAAAGGCATCATGGTTCGGAGGCATCATTCTCATAGCCCGAGAGCATCATTTCATGCTGTGAATCCTTTATTATTATACGCTTCATGGCCCAGGACATCATGGTCTAAGGAAGTCATCCTAACCGTCCAAAGACAACATTCATGGTTCGACGGGAATTTGCATCACGTTTAAATTTACGCACAATATATGCTTGTATTGCTTATTTGCAGGTAAACCGGCAAGCAACGGCCATCTCGGCAGGAGCGATCCCGGTCCAGTTTCAGCAGCCCTATCAGACCTTAACCATTCACCCCGTCCTAAATATCGCGTCCGTTCTTGAGAAGTCTCCATCGGCATATTCCGCCGACGGATCCTGAACTACATATGGCCGGATTCCTACAAGACCATGGATATGTAGGCGGCTCAGAAGCCAGAGCACGGACAAACCTCTTCAAACCGTTTCGCCAGGTCAAAATTGGCCATCATATCTTTACCCGACAACTCTTTCATCCTTCCCGGATAAAGAGGGGCAGCTGTTGATACCCAATTTTTCCCTATATATTTTTAATATGAAAAATACTTCCAAAATAGCATATGTATGCATATATAAGTATGTCCAAACCTTTTATTATTTTTCCTTAATTTTTAAAAGATTTTTAAATCAATTTATTATCGTATTTTATCCAAAAAACCCCCATAATTATTCCCAAAATTATTATTTTAGTGATTCATTTATTGGACTCTCATATTTACACTAAAACATAGCTAAGATTATTTTTGCATATTTTTACAAATTTATTTAGTATTTTTAAAGCTAAATTACATATAATTGCAATATTAGCCTCTTTTAAATCTAATTATGTTTATGTCTATAAAAATTAGGTCCAATATTTTTAGTTTGATAATTATGTATTATTAATCATTTTAGTACCTTTAGTTTATTTCCAGAAATTACTTTACAATTTTTATAAAATAAATAAGGGAAATGTGGTTATTTAAAATATAGCCAAATTGTGTTTCAATTGTGGCCTGCATGGAACCCGTATTTTAAACCTAATTACCCTGACCCAATCCCCATTTGAACTGACCCAAACCCAACCCCATTAAATCGCTCCACGTACCCGATCAAACCAGGCCGTTGATCAAAATGATCAACGGCCACCAAACCCCCTTTCCATAATTAATCCCAAACAACCCCCAAACCCTATCATTTCTCTCATTCAACCGCCTCCGAATCCCAATTCTCTCTCAAACTCTCTCTCAAACCCTAGCCTCCACCCTCAACCACCACCTAAAATTGCCCAAATCATTGGCTTCCAAAGCCATTGGAGGCCTGTATCTACCTCCTTTGGCTTCTATATGCCTGATTATCACGGTTTCATGGCTGAATCCTGGGAAAATTTGGTCGAGACCTTGGTTGTTTTCAGTTCTATGGCTGTCTCCGGTCACTTTGCTCCGGCCAGCCATGGCTATTCAAGCCTGATTCTTGACTTCTCCTGCTTAGATCGATGATTTTCCAAGCCTTTCTCACCATCTGGGTTTCGTCTGAAACCCTAACCCTTGAGGTTCTTCCGATTTCTTTTAGATCCATTTAGATCTATGTTTGCTCTAAAACTCTAAACGTTTTCTCAAGGTTTCTTCCAAAACTTTGCCTTCAAAACCCCTTTATCTTTTCCGATCTAGGTTTTGTTAAGTTATTTTTAAGCTTTCTTTGATTTTATACATGTCCTACTGTGTTTCCTTATGTCGTTCTTTTACTAGAGTTTGCATGTCAAGAGTCTTTGTTTCTTTTGAGGTTTCTGAATATTTTGTCGTGCTAGTATTTGTTCGATTATTTGTTTTTCATCTCTAGACTCGATTGATGGTGAAAACCCTAAAACTTTGGGTTCATTCGAGTTCTGAGACTATGTGCTGTGTGATTTTCTTGTTCATCATCCCTGAATTTGACTGGTTTCAAAACCCTAATTTCTTTGGACCTATTCGAGCCTCTGAAACTGCTTCATCTATTTGAAGTTGCTCGACTGGATTCAAAGTCCTTTTTGTTTCAACTTCTGTTTCTCTATGTGATTTGGTTTCCTGCAATCACTGAAACTAGACTATATTTTTCAGAAAGGTCTTTTTACTTGTCCCTTTTTGCATGCTTCTGATGCCCTCTTTTCCCTATTACTAAATTGACCTATGTGATTACCATTATTCACTGTCTACTGGACTTTGTAATTATTATTGCATGCTGCTTCTCTTTGCCATAGTTTAACCTCGCATGCCTAATGTTTATGTACTCTTTTATATGCTAAATTTCCCTCTAAAATGACCTTCAATTTTGGACTGATTTCAAACCTCCTTGTGAAATTTTGATTGCACTCGTGTAATTGATTCTTTCCTTGTTTTACTAATTTCCCTATTTCTTGGATTGATTTGAAAACTTCCCTTTAGACTTTTGATTCTCTTGTCTTTAACTTGGTTTATTTGTTTATTCATGGGAACCCATGTTACTCTCCCCAAATCAGTAATCTCAAATCCGTGACTCCTTGATTTACTGTGTAGTGATTTTCTCCATATTCTGCAAATTTATTGTGTTTCTTACCTTATTTGGTAAACAGAGTATTTCAAAGATTCTTCCCATAATTAAACCCCTATGTACTTACCCCTAATTGTCTATTATGCACATAATGCACTACTTGATTTCTTTCGTTAAATGTTTTCTGCCGTTTGATTTTAACTACTTAATTAAAGGAAGTCCTTAGTACTGATTTGATTTTAATTTGTACATAGTTCCATAATTGCTGCTGAACTATGACTCTTGCCTTATTTTCCACCTTTTTTCAAACTATAAATACCCTGCTCTTTGATTAACACAGACACACATGAACACTCTTACTTTCTGAACTCACACTCATACTCAAAATATTCTCTCTTGCCACTTGTACTGTGGCCTGTCTTCAAAGTCCGGCTACCTGCTTTTACTGCATTTTTGCTTCTCTGAACTAATATGTCTTGATTAAGATTTCAACATCACAACAATATGTTTACTTAATACTTTTGTTTTCTTGTCTGCCTACTGCTCGTGTTTAATTCAGTACTATATTCTAAGCATGTTGTAATTCCTTTCTGCCTGTTCTGAATCTATTATGCATCCTAAACCCCTACCCCAAGGTGTTTGATACTAATGGCTTGTTTGAGGCATGACAATATTAAGTATTGCTGTCTATGACTCAAACTTGATTCCCCTGGGATCATAACCTCTATGTTACCATTATATGTTGTGTATTCTGGTTGATTTTGTAAGCATAAAAGCACTCCCTATTGTTGTGCATGCCCAAAATTAACTAATGCCTAAGTATATCGGCTCTTTGCAATTCCCAATCCCTGAACCCCTTTGTGTGAAATTCTTCACTCTGTAACTGTTTCCCAGTACCTCTTTCCCTCTTCTTTACTTCCTTAGTTCTTAAAGGTCTGTTTCTTCACTTGCACTCTCTCTAAGACTTAAGTTCTGCCCCCTCTTGTGAGCCTTGCCTTGGTACCCATTGAACTCCCTCTAAACTTGGACACTTGAGGGCTGGCACTTTCACACTGCACTTGTCCCTATTCTGGTGATACAATTTAGGTGTGAGCACTGCCCGGAGTCCCATTGTGGCTCTTAGGGAACTCTAACACACTCAAATTGGAGAAAGGCTTTGGATCAATGGATTTTAAGTTGGTCTATCCGTAACTCAGAGAGGAAGTCAAGAATCAGGCTTTCTCTGGTTGTACTTTTCTGATGTAATTTATTATTCTGGTTTGTAATAAGTTGTATTAAACATTTGGGGCTGGCTAGTGAAAAAAAGGTGGGGAACTATGCATGCAAGGGTAGAAATCATGCCTATAGGGTGCTTTTTTAATTTCTGCATATTCAAATTTCACCTAGAAATTATGCCTATAGGGTGTTTTTAACTTCTGCATATTCAAACTTCACCTAGAAATCATGCCTATAGGGTATTTTTTAACTTTTGAATATTCAAACTTCACTTAGAAACCATGCCTATAGGAATATTTTGCATAATTCAAGTTTCTGGATTTAGATACCATGTCTATAAGGTTTAACACAAGTTTCTGCATTTAGATACCATGTCTATAAGGTTTAACACAAGTTTTTGCATTTAGATACCATGTCTATAAGGTTTAACACAAGTTTCTACATTTAGATACCATGTCTATAAGGTTTAACACAGGTTTCTGCATTTAGATACCATGTCTATAAGGTTTCTGCAATTAGATACCACGTCTAAAAATCAGTAATGCATAGAAATCATGCCTATAGGGATCTTCGAGCAATTCTTATTCGTTTTCATTCACAGTCATGTTAGATATAAAATCAGTAATAGTAGATGCCATCACCCGCAGAACCTGTAACCAATTTTTTAATTCTTGTACATTCTGCATCTCTTTTGATAACCTAAGTCCCTCACTTAATGAGCTTAACAAGTATGCATATAGGACTTCAAACAATTCATTTCGAGCCTTACTATCTCATCACCTTCTAAAATCAGTAGATATCACGCCTATAAGATTCCGTCTAAACACTTAGGCAAGCCTTAGAGTAATAACTGTGAACTTAATCTATTTCTATTAATCATTACAACCAGTAGGCAGGCCTGATTCCGACTTCTTATCTGAGTTATGTAAGGAACCAATCTGCCTCACTATTTTAAACTCCCTCGTCTTTGGCATTTTTAATCAAGACCTAAAACGTATGTGCAAGTCATGCTAATTATATGCTTTATTTGTTTAAGGAGGTATATATGAGCCTTTGTTTGTTTATATGCTCTCCCCAAAATATGCAATATGTGTTTTGTATGTCGCCTTAGACTTTTTACCTTTGAAACTTCAAATAAGCCTAATATCCCTCCCTTTTTAGGATTAGTAGTCCTAAGTGCCTCTGGGAGTGATAGGAGTGGGACGGGTAATAGCATGCAATAAGTAACTGAGACCAATCCGCGCTTTAAATACCTTAACGGGGTGGGAAGGGTAGATATGGATATGATGACCACGCGATAATATCACGTGTAGCCCCTCATTGAGGAGTTATTACCGGACATTGTGTGGGGTGATCCATATTTTTAATAAACCTAGGACCCCCTCCCTTTATTCTTTATTTCTTTTCTTTAGCATTTTAACTCCTTATTTAAAATTTCTAATTGTTCATTCAAACTTTGCTTACTTTCAAACCATTATGTGTTGAAATCCCCTTTTATTTGAGCCTTATCTCCCTAAATGCTAATTGCACCTCAATTCACAATAATTGTTTGGCTGGAACCACACTAGTGGATTCTGAGGGGTACCTAACCCTTCCCCTTAGAATAATTTCAAGCCCTTACCCTATCTCTGGTTACTCTAATCGAACTCTATTGGTGTCCTAATGCACCCCAATCATTAGGTGGCGACTCTTCAAATGCAAAAACCAGTTCCCAAAAGGAATGGGTTGTCCCTCCAAATGCCGTAAACCTGATTTCACGAGAAAAGGGGTCGCGACAGGCCCTGAGCCACCATTACTGTTCCAACATCCTTCTTCTTTGATATGCCGCATGACTGTAACGCCTTATTCGTGGCCTGCAGTGCCTCGAAAGTTATTACCATCCCGCTCTTGTTTCCTTCCTCGATTCTTTCTCCAAGTTTGATGATTTCAAAGAATTTGTGATTTTTGATAACCATCAACCTTTCATAATATTGTGGATCCTATGCTGTGATGAAGAATTTGTTCATCTGTTCTTGGTCTAAAGATGGCCTCACCTTGGCCGCTTCCGACCTCCAATGAGTAGCATATTCACGAAAAGTCTCAGTAGGTTTCTTCTTAAGATTCTGAATGTAAAAATCATCCGGTGCGTTCTCTGTGTTGAACCTGAACCGGTCAATGAAATCTGACGCCATACTTACCCAATTGGACCATTTCTTGGGATCTTGGCCGTGATACCAGGGCAGAGCATCCCCAGTAAGACTCCTCATAAAGAGCTTCATCCGTATCTTTTCATCTTTTCCGACCCCGACAAGCATGTCACAATAGGTCCTTAGATGAGCCATGGGATCACCTGTGCCATCGAACATCTCGAACTTGGGAGGTTTGTACCCCCCTGGTAGTTCCACATCCGGCTGTATGCATAGGTCTTCGTAGTTTAAACCTTCTATTCCTCTGTTGCCTCCAACACCCTAAACTCGGCTTGTTAACTTCTTGAGTTCTTCAGCCATGTTTTTAATGAGCAGGTCTTTCACGAAGGATTCTGGTGTATAGGAGATTGGTTGGGTAGAGTGAGGTACAGTTTCCACATATATAGGGTTGCTTTGATGGGTGCTAGGGACTTGGGTGTAGTGATGGTTATTGGTGGTGTTTTGGGGATTGGGAATGAGCGGTGGTGTGTTTTGTGGATGGTGGTTGGTGGGTAATGAATTGGTTGATGGGGGTGTTGTGGTGGAGCTGGTATTGGTAATGAGTTGGGATTTTGAGGTGGGGTTGCGTATTGATTTGGTGCGGGAGGATTTTGTGGATGTGGGTTTTGTTTGTTTTGGGAGGTGCTGGGTTCTTAGTGTTCTGTTGGTTGATGTCAAGGACATTCAGGGTGAGTGACAAGTTTGCCAAGTTGCGAACCTGCTTAAGTTCTCCTTGCAGTTCCGGTATCTTTTGTTCAAGTCTCAAGACTATATCATTGGGGCCGGAGTACTACGGCCATCTGAGGTTTCTGCGTTCTAAATATTCTCCTTTCAGATACAACTTAAGTCGTCCATCTTTGCTTTTCCTCTGCCTTTTGTGTTGCTTGGAGGAGGAGGAGGTGGAGTGCCTCTAGATCTGGTATGATACGCTGATGAGGCCAGTATGAGTGAACCAACCTAAGGGGATGGGAATAATCAAAACAAGGAAAAACAAAAAAAGTAACAATTCAGTGAGGATTTTGAAATATTTGCAGTATTTAAACACATATTACGAAAATGTAAATTCGTGTCTTAATTTGGGAGCCTCGTTATGCCCGAGGTAGGCCTAGCGACAGATAGATTTGGAGAACTTTAAATGCCAACAAATGCTTCATTTCATAACATAAAAATAGACGAATCCCAAAACGACACCGAGATAAAGAAAATAAGTCACTGCTGGCACTTGGCCTTATTAGATTTTTAGGAAAAAGCAAATAAATCTAGCCTATTTGGTCCTCGAAGGACCTTCCCCAGATTCGATCTTTCGGATTCCATCATATAGATCCCCCAGCTCGCGCAACCCCAGCAGCAAGTAGCAATTTTCAATCCTCTTTATGACATTACCTTCTAGCTCCACTATTCCTCGCTCCAAATATTCCAGTTTCTTGTTGGATGTGACTGCCATTTCTTTCCATTCCTCGATCAACCTCACATTCCTCTCATGTATTTCCCGGTGCTCATTCTCAGAGTCGTGGACCTTCTTGCGCAGCCTGTTGTATTTGACTTGAGCTTCGGCTTCTTCATCTATAATTCTATTCCCTCGACTGGCCTCAGGTGTTTCCATTCCTTTCAGATTATCCTCTAACCATGCCAGGTAGAGAGGCTCGCACCCTACATGATACCTGTCTTGCTCAATGGTGTTGTTTTCCACAATGATTTTGCAGTGCCACATGTGCTGAGCTTGGCACTTGTATGGGACGTTGTCATCTTGAAAGTCTGCTCTGAAATGGCTCATCTTGACAACCCTTGGTACAAGCTGTTTCCTGCCTGCTTGCTTCATAACTCGGATAGGGACATAGGGGTATATCCCTCTCAACCCGATCAGCACCAAGTGCGGAGCATCCCTGGATCTGATGATGAGTTCGTCTATTAGGAACCATTCAAACATCCATTGCACCTGTTCCTCGGTCAGATTTTCGAAGAACCCTACCCATTCCTTAGCACTTTCTGGCTGAGCGAACCTATCTGGGATGTAAGTCATCCGCTTGGGGTGATGAAGGAAATATGGTCGTTCCAAGCCCTTCGCGGAAATTCTTGGTGATAGTGACCCTTTTGGAAATGTTCCAACAACCATAACTGCAGCAACAAATTACAACCCTCGAAATGCTTGACCCCTCTTTGACAGCGCTCCAGAGCCCTGTAGATGTCGGCTATGATCATGGGGACTATGGTATATGTTTGTCCATTAATCCCTTCCATCAAAGCCTTGGCTACCATGGCCAACCTAGTGTGGATTCTTCTCTTTTTCATTGGGAACACTATCAAGCCTAAGAAGTATACAATGAATACGAACACTCTGCGGTGGATATGACCCAGCGAAGTGAGAGAGATCTCATCATGATAGGTGCGGAAGGACTTGCTATGGCCGTACCTCTCATACATGTATTCAAAAGGTATGTATGATTCCTTCAAGCATACTAGGTATGCATTCTTCTTCAGCCCCATCATCTGTAAAAACTCTTTGCCAGTACGGTTTTCTGGTACCAATAACCCAGGACTATCCGAAACTAACCCCGCAAGCCCTCCAATTTCTTCTAGAAGTGGTGTCATTTCTATGTTGCCGAAACGAAACACATCCCTTTCACTATCCCAGAATAAAGTGGCCGCCTCGATCAGCTTGTTGTTTGGCTCAACATCTAGCAAGGAAGGCAAGTTACCCAGGTACTTTCTCACATATTTCTTGTCACTTGAGGAAAGGTCCTCCCACCAATCTAGCAGCAATGGTGGGATGTTGCTAACCATAACGAATCTGGGGACCTCCTGCCTCATTTTCTGCAAAACAAAAGGGTTAGGCCTTACCCTCACCAGACTCGACAATTTATACATTTACGATCAGCATATCAACATTTAGTTCTCCAAATTAATGCACAAAACGTAGATGTGTCCGTTGGGATTATGAAAAACCCGATGGACTTTTGGATAAGGCTTATCTCAAAGGATCATTATGTGGACAACATATTGACCTGACTAGGTTGAGGGGGAAGGCACGGAACCGTTGACTGCACCGCTGATCGACTGGTTTTACCGCAAATAAGCCTTTCCGAATTTAAGGGTAATAAATAGGAAGAGCGTAACCACTCATTAAGCGTTGATATAGGATTTGATACGCACGAGTGGAATATTATGTGGAGCATGATTTATGCATCAATTAATAACATGTAGTCAAGTATTTGCACGTAGGAAAAATAAATACAGTATTTAAATAATTGAAAGACAGTTACAGGAAAAGAAAACAAAAAGACGCGTCAGTTTTAGGGATAAAGAATCATAAATTTTTAAAAGAAAATGGACAGTTTAAATTCAAATAAGGGGGAAGGGGTACGGGATAAAGCATGCTTAGACTAATTCATAAAAATAAGTTCGTTGTGGTAAGAGCCTAAAGGTTTCCCTAGCAGAGTCGCTATGCTATCGCGCCCCCTTTTCTCCCTCCCTTTTTTACGGGGGAAGAAAGGTCCGAGTTTCGACAATCCATGGGGGTAATAACTCGTTTCCTTTTGGGAATTGGGTATTTTCAAGAGTCGCTACCTAACGGGTTATGGTGCGTTAGGGCACCTAGAGTGATTAACTCTTGGATTGGTTTGCATTACCAAGGATTTAGGGTAAGGGCTCGAAATAACCTTGAGGGGAAGGTGTTAGGCACCCCTCTCGGTTCGCAACTGTGGGTCCCGGCCGAACTTATACTTGTGAATTAGTCCTTTAATAGATAAGTAGTTGAAACAAATAATTGAAAATAAAGCATGTTGGACATTGTATGACTTAGATAATAAGATAAAGGATTTGAACAAGTTGTGTACACATAAAAAGAGTAAAGTTTTAAGGAAAAGGAATTTGGGAAAGGAGGGGTCATAGGTTGGTTAGCCTACAGGATCACCCCCGCAATGTGCGGTAAACACTCCTCAATGAGGGGCTACACGTGACATTAGCACGTAGTCATCATATCCCGTTCTACCTAAGTCCCTCCCCTTGGTCATAGCCTAAAGCGTTCTAGTAACCTTGACAATGCCTATGCGTGCACTACCCGTCCCTTCCTCTTGGCCCTGGAGGTATTTTAGGACCTCTGAATCTGGGCAGTTCTAGACAACCCCTAAGGTGTTTAAAAGGAGAAAATTCTAGGCGACAAGCAAGAACACGTAGGACTTAACAGGCAAATACAACAAAAAGTAGTCAAGAGGCCCAGGTTTACCTCCTCAAATAATGCACATAAAAACACGTCTTAAACACAAACAAGAGTAGTTTTTGTTAGAGAAAAGACCTAAACAAGATATCTAAGTGGGTGTTAATGCCAAGAGATATGCAACCTTATTTTTTATAAACTTGAAAGTAAGGTCCTAATCAGTTTTCCTACTGATTTTAAGCCTGTTAAGTCTGGACAACTTGAAATAGCAAAAACATAGTTTCAGATTTGTAGAATTTAAAATAGCCCTATAGGCTTGCCTAAACGCCGAACAGTGATGTCCTAGGAGCATGATAACTACGTTGAAACAGTAGAACAACGAGCAGTTTTTAAAACGGACTCTTGAGTTCCTATATGCATGCTTTCTAGCGGCAGTGAATGAAGACAATGTTTAAAAGACTCATTAAAGAAAGCGGCCATTTGATTAAACCAGTTCGAAAGGAGCTAACATGGATTAATTGACTTGTGTAACTAAATTGACTTTAATTCTATAGACAAAATTTCTGATTTTATTCCTTATAAGCATGATATCTAGTTGTTAAGAGCTGATGTTAGAAACTTATAGGCATGATTTCTAGTGGAAGACAACTGTGAATACCCGTTGTAACAGAAATTGAACTTGAGCACATTCCAAGGCATGGTATCTAATTACAAAGCCATTTAAGTCCTATAGGCATGGTTTCTATTATTAGAACCATTTAAACCCTATAGGCAAGGTTACTAGCATGGTAAAACAGCCATAGCAAGTATATTAACAAGATCCTATAGGCATGGTTTCTACCCGTATTACCCCCACAAATATATAACTACCCACCTTTTCACTAATCACCCCAATATTCGTTTACAAATAATTATTACAGACCAGCTGAATAAATTACATATATATAGATAAAGAAAAGAAAAAAGTTACTCTATAGGGAGCCTGAAGTAGGCCCAACTGATTTTCCAAACCTCCAATAGCCTCAAATGCCAAATTCCATAGACAATGTCATTGTCTAGGTGCGTCAGAGTTCCCTAAGGATATCAAGGATTCCGGGCAGTGCTCACACCTAGACTTTATAACCAAAACTGAGTAAGTGCAGTGTGGAAGAGCCAGCTCCAGTACATCAGAGTTTAGAGGGATCTCGTAGGGATCCCAAGGCAGTCACACACTGGAGGGACAGAACTTAAGGACCTAAGAGTAGAGTGGGAGTGCTTGGCATGGTTTTGAAAAGGTTTTGATAGAATGCAGTATTTGAAAAGACTCAGTAGTTTTGCAAATGAGAGGATTGTTCAGTAAAACAATCTTAACCAGAGTTTTGTAACAACAAGACCACACATAAAGCCAAAAAGGTTCAGCAACACTCAGCTAATAAACCTTCATACAAGGGTAATTGGGGCTGGGAGCACACAATACAAGTAAACAACATTCTTTGCAATTGAGGGGGTAGTTAACAATGGGTTCAGGGGTGCTAATTAGGACATAGTGACATAACCAGATATGCTTTAGGGGGTCATGGGATTAGGGATAACTAATGATATAACACAATAGGAACTCCAGAACTAAGATAGAATCAAATAACTTAGAGTAACAAAATCACTTTGCAAAGAGAGGTTTAGACTGGATAGCAAATGAACTAATATTCAAAACAAGGTAGAGTCAAGTTTAAACAAACTACTAGTTCATAAGACCTGCTGATTTTAGAAGTCACAAGACATAACTAGGTGAAGTAACAGGTCCATTACACGTTGAGCAGCAAAACAAAAGATAGAAACAAATTAAGAATATGATGAACTGAAGTAGTATGAAACACATTGGTTTGAGAACTTGAATTTAAAATCAGAACATACCAGTAAAGAGAGTAAACGAAAGGTAAAGAGCAGGAGAGTGCAATAATTAGCCTTGGCTTGCAACCGGCTAATTTAGTAACAATAGTAAGTAACAAGGATAGCAGAAGAACTTTTGAGTGTGAGAGAGATGTGAACTAATGTCTGTGTGTGTGTTCGTGTCTTTAGACTGTAGAAAAGAGTCATTTATATAGTGGTTCGAAACTAGGTTAAATAAGGCAAGAACCACAATTGTGTAATAATTATGGA
Organism: Nicotiana attenuata; assembly: GCF_001879085.1. Lineage (NCBI taxonomy): Eukaryota > Viridiplantae > Streptophyta > Magnoliopsida > Solanales > Solanaceae > Nicotiana > Nicotiana attenuata. The sequence continues at coordinate 138,876 of NW_017671655.1, read as the reverse complement.
ACTCAGAACCAATTAGAGTAAAATAAGTACAAGTACTCCCTTAATTAAGGGAATCAGTTCAAACGGTAAGAACAAGTAACAAATAAGGAAAGAAATAAATGTGCAAATGGAGCATAACAGACAACGAAATAATTCAAACATAGTAGGCATAGAGAAAACAATTAGGGTTGGGTTAAGAAAATTTTAATTAAGGAAATAGTCGGTAAGAATCAAGTAACCATGCAGACAAGGTAAGGGAAAGTTAGTTTAGGCAAGTAAATCAATCACGTTGAGTAGGAAGGTAAGAATCGAAGGTTTAAAGGAAAGTTCTCAAATCAAACCAAGAAATAGGGAATTCAGAATCTATCAAAGAGAAAGTCGTGAAAAGAGTTAGCGTTTAGCATATAAATAAAGTAAGACATGGATAGTCAAGAGTCGACATATAACTCTAGCAAGCATGAAAGTTAAACAATACCGATTTAAGGAGAAAGAGGCAAGTCTTGAACAGTGAAGATGAACACAAGCACGTAGAATCAGTGTAAGTTTAGGCTAAGAAACTCAATAGAAACATATCAAGGCAAGATAGTCACGAGAAATCACAGAAACTCAAAAATGTGAACGGGTCAGTCATGCTGATACACAGAACCTAACGAAGAACCTAAAAAAATTAAGGCTTTCAGCATAAGCGAGTTAAAGTTGTAGTAAACTCATAGAATCAGCCAAAATATGTGAGCAATAGAAGCTTAAATACAAAGAATTAGTTAAACAAGGTTTTAAAAAAAGTTCCGAAAACCCTAGTTTTAGAGGAAGATGAAAAACACTTGAAATCACATGATTCTTGTAAAGAACCTCAAGTACAGTGTAAAACATTCAAGAAACAAACTCAAATCGTCCTAGATCTGTACAGATCTAGGAGGTGTAGAAAAGAAATTAGGGTTTCGAAGGAAACCCATATAGAGATGAAGAAACCTGTCTAGAATCCCAAGGATCGTATCAAATATAGAATAATTTCGCTTGAAATCACACGGGAATATCCAGGAACAGGCAGGAGATGAACCCTAGATGCAAGACGACATAGTCCTGGTCCCTTGAGGACCTCAAAGAAGGCATTGTAGGCGTAAGAGACGATGAGAGGTCACTGGAGATGGGAGGTCGGCATTTGAAGATTAGGGTTAGGTTGAGAGTGTTCTGAGAGCAGAGAGGATTTTAGGGCGGCGAGTGCATAGAAATGATTAGGGTTGGGGGTCGTTTGGAATTAATAAGGTAAGTCTTAACGAGGGTCATTGATCCTTTAGACCAACGACCATGATCTGATGGGGTCTTGGGTCGAGTAGGTGTAGTTAGGGACTGGGTCGGGTAATTTGATCTGAAATTGGGCTGGGGTATTGGGTTGAATGGAGGCTGATACTGAAATACAATTTGGCTAAGTTTTAAATAACCAATTTAACCTTATATAATTTATAATAAATAATAGATGATTTCCAAAAATAATTCCGTGTACTAAAATGATTTAAAACAACTATTTAACATTTTAAAAATATAGAAGATCATTTTATACATTAATAATGTAATTATGCATTAATAGGGTTAGTATTGCAAATATATGCAAACTGGCTTAAAAAATGCAAATGCAATTACAAAAAATGCACTAAAAATACTTTAACAATATTTTGGTATCAATACAGAATTTAGATGGCTAAATCACTACAAAGATAATTTGAAGGATAATTATTGGAGATTTTATAAGTAAACAGGGAAGAACTAAATCAATTTAAATCCTTTAAAATAATAGGAAAATTATACAAACCTTGTGCATGCTTATATATGCATATATATGCTATTTTAAAAATATATATGTCTATAAAAAAATTATATAGGGAAAAATTGGGTATCAACACCTGCACTTATCAATGAAATCCTAGCAATCCTCATGACGCTCACCCCCAAAGACAGGAGGGCGTAGCCTAGTCCATCTGTCCAACAACTTTTGCGGATCACCACCCGCAGTCGGTCCGGGCTCGGGTACTCCTGCAGCAACTGGTTGAGCCCCACCTGCGGGTAGTGCACCCGGAGTCTGATATACTGCAGCTGCATGCCCAGTAGCCTGAGCAGTAGGGGTCTGTGCTCCCCCTCCTCCTGTGACGTGGCTGGATCCGCTGGAAATAAACCAGCCTGAGTCATGGTGTCCATGAACCGTAGCATACGGCCCATGACCTCCTAAAATCCCAGTACGGTCATGAAGTCCGCCGGGGTAGGGTCAGTTGCAGGCACCTCGCCCTGCTCCTCAATGATGAGATCTTCCACATGATCCGCCGGCGGTGCTACTGGGGTAGCTCTAGGACGCCCTCGTCCGCTACCTCGGGCCGGTGCCCTCCCCCGGCCTCTTGGCCTCTAGCAACGGTGGGAGCAGCTCCTCCCGGGTCTAAAACAGCTGTCGTGCGCGTCCTCACCATCTGTGAGAGAATAGAAGAGGGGAAATTTAGTGTACCAACCACTGCACGATTGAAAATGAAGAAAGAGTAGTTTTCTAACACCCTATAGCCTTTCGAAGATGAATACAGATGTCTCCGTACCGATCCGCAAGAATTAGGTTTGCCCGTGACTTGTGAGACCTACGTCAACCTAGTGCTCTGATACCATGTTGTCATGACCCAGTTTAGCTACAGGTCGTGATGGCGCCCAACACCACTGTCAGGCAAGCCAACGCTACATATTAGTGATTTCTCGTTTTACTTTTCCGAAATAGTTCCGAAAATTTGTTCATTTAAATCATAAATAAGTGATAATCATCAATGCAAGATAATGATTTTACAAACCAAAAGAATAATCTACTAATGTGTGTGCCAAGACCTGGTGTCACAAGTATATGGGCATCTAGTAGAATACACAAAAGAATAAATCTACCCTATTGTCTGAACTAGAATAGACAACCAAAAGTACAGAGAGACTCTATCACGCTGCTGAACGGTGTGGGAGAAGGGCAGCTCACCGTGGAATCTCGGGACTCTATCAAGAATGCGCACCAGACTAATAGCCAGATGTACCTACCTAAGATCCCGTACAATTAAGTACAGAAGCGTAGTATGAGTACATATACAATATGTACCCAGTAAGTATCCCGTTTAATCTCTGAGAAGTAGAGACGAGAGGTCGACTTGACACTTACAATGCTCAAATAGTATAAGAAAGTGTTATGCTAAGTATGGATGTCAAAAATAAATAACAATTCATAGCAAAAAGTGATAGGTCCTTTCCTAGATAATATCGCAATTAGCCATTTAAATTTCAGGGCATTTAACAAAAGTCCAATTCACAAAAAAATACCGAGCAAGAAGCATGCGCAAATAGTGCCGAGGTCGTACGGCCCGATCCAACATAAATATAAACTGTGCAATGCCGGAGGGTCGAACGGCACGAACTATAAATGCATCTATTACCCCGCTCGCAAATCATTCGTGCGACGCGGTCAAATATAATTAAACACAACAAACAGTCAAACAGGGATATATCAGGGAAACAATTATTCAAAGAATGTCAATTTCTCTTTAAAAGGCCAAGGAAATGAAGTTCCTCTTTATAAATTCATTTACCACATTCAAAATGATTTAAGCAATCCAAATTGACCATAAAGTTACAAGAATATCACATAAACTATGCTTTTGGGTCCTAGACTACCCGGACTTAAGCATATTAGTGGCTACGCACCGACTCTCGTCACCTAGTGCATACGTTGCCCCCACATTTAGTGGTAAATTATTCAATTATTTCACCTATGGGGACAATTCCGTCTTATAAGGTTAGAAAGGAGACTCACCTCGCTCCAAAGCCTACTTTCCGGTCAAGCTTAAGCCCAAACCCTCAATTTGGTGCCAAACACTCCAAAACTATCCAAATAACGTAGAAACCAATCAATATAGGCTTAAAGCTTCATATTCCAACCTCTAGAGTGACATCAGGTTCGCAAATTTGATGTCGCAATTGCGACAAAAGGATCGCAATTGCGAACTTGGCCTCCCCCTGCTTTGATCGTAAATGCGACACCGGGGGTGCAAATGCGGACCCTGCTGGGTTCGTAAATGCGAAGAAAAATGTCGCAAATGCGACAACTGCCCCCAGCTGGCTTTATCGCAAATGCGATGATTTCCTTGCAAATGCGAGGTTCGCGATTGCGAACATTTCCTCGCATTTGCGAGAGCTGCAACAGTGCCCAGAAACACCAGAAAACTCGGGTGTTTTTCACCCTCAACCCATTCCCAAAACTCACCCGAGCCCTCGGGGCTCCACTCTGAATACCCACACAAGTCCAACAACATTGTAAAAACTTGCTCGAGCTATCAAATCGCCGAAATAACATCTAAAACTACGAATTCAACTCCAAAACGCATGAAATCCTTAAGAACACTCAAATTCCTATTTTTATACCCGGACGTCCGAATAACGTCAAATCAGTCTCGTTTCTCATCAAATTTCAGTGACAAGACTTAAATATTATATTAGACCTGTACCGGACACCGGAACTAACATACGGGCCCGATACCAACATGATCAAAGATTGTTTAAATTCTTTAAATCCTTAGAAATTCAGTTTAACAATTTTTAACAAAAAATTCATTACTCGGGCTAGGGACCTCGAAATGCTATTCCGGGCATACGCCCAGGTCCCATATTTTCCTACGGACCCTCCAAGACCGTCAAAATGCCAGTCCGGGTCCGTTTACTAACAATGTTGACCAAAGTAAAACTTGGCCTTTTAAGCCAACCTTAAGGAACTAAGTGTTCTGATTTCAATCCAAAATCATCCAAATCCCGAACCAACTATCCTCGCAAGTCGTAAATTAGTTAAAGCAAGTATGGAAAGTCTTATTTAAGGAAACGAGGTTCCAGAAGGCAAAATGACCAGTCGGGTCGCTACAATAATAACAGACACGTAAGACAAGGAACAGGGTCGACTATGATATAATGATTGAAGGTCGTTACCCAAAGGCTGATATCCAAAGCAGGCAGCCGAGATGAGAGAGTAACAGGAATATAGGTCCATAAGTGGGCAAAAAGAATATTCCAACCTTTTAGGGTTTTTGCGGAATATCCCTTATAAATACGAAGAGATAGGAAAGAAAGGGGATCCTTTTTTCTTCTTCTTTTTCGGAACTGGGAAAAAGAAAGCACAGTGTAAGAGTTGAGAACAGAGAATATTCAAGAGTTGTCTTATTTGTCAATAGTATTCATGAAGCACATTTTGTCCCATCTTGATCCATAAACATAGAAATTCCACATTATCCCAACTTCACACCTTTCCACGTCGAAGACAAAGAAAAGAGAAATCATAATCATATGTTAGCTGGGTGACATATCCCTTTTCATAACAATTGCTGTCGTTGCTCACATTTATTACATATTTTACATCGTCACATTTATTGCATATTCACACCATTACATTTATTGTCAATCATAGTGTATTCAATCCATTACTTGATAATGTTTTGTTTATCCGGTCTAGAATTTATTAAGATGAACTAAAACTCACCCCCTTTAATTCATCACTAATTAGTTTAGAAATTATTTGCTCAAACAATTTGGCGCCGTCTGTGGGGAGGTTTTAGTCGAAGTTTTAGTTCCTTCTAGATAAAAAAAACAGCCATCTTTTCTTCGTTTGTGCAAATTGACGATGACAGGAAAAGGAGATGCAAGACTGAAAGCAATAGCAAGCATCAGTACCAACATCTTGAACACCATAACGAAGATGGCAGGGAAGATAACGAGAACGTAGCACCAAACGCTACGCCCTGGCGTAGTGCTTCACCTCCCCCTCATGAAAGTGTAACAGCTTGACGCGAAGGGGGAGCCTTCACGTCTACAGCTGAGGAAGCACCACCAGCAGTGAAAAAATTACTAGAAGAGTGGCTTACAAACACTTTAAATAACATACTAGACAGACTCGTTCAAAGGGAGAGCGGAAACACCACGCAAACAGACACAACAACGATCACTGGCAAGCAACCCGTCCCTCAAACAGGTACCACTTACACCTCTGTTGATGCAGGTAATGATGCACTCGCAGCCATTCTAAAGAAAATTGAAGAAATGGAAAACGAAAACAAGGCACTCCACGACTAGATGAGGGAACATCAAGAAAGGGTCGATAAGATACCGGGCGCCCCAAAGCTACTACCAAAACGAGACGTTGGTCGGTTCGTCGAACAACCGTACAACGAGGAAGTGGCTCCACATGCCATTCCCAGAACCTTCAAAATTCCACCTTACCAGAAGATATACGATGGTACTACAGGCCCCGAAGATCATATCATCCATTACGTCACAGCGGTAAAAGGCAACGACCTTTTGAAGGAGCAAGTATCGTCAGTGCTACTGAAAAAGTTCGGCAAAACCTTAATAGGGGGGGGGGAGCCTTAACCTGGTATTCACAACTGCCGGCGCGGTCAATAGCAACATTTGAGGAAATGGCCAACAAGTTCTTCACCGCCCATGCAGGGGCTAAAAAGGCGGAAGCTAGGGTGAATGACATATTCGCGGTCAGGCAATCGCCTGCGTGGGACTCAGGGACTTCGTCGCCCGGTTTAACAGAGTAAGAATGAGCCTACCAAATGTATCGGAAGGGATGGCGGTAGTGGCTTTCCATAACGGGTTGAACAGGAACGGGTCGAGAGCAACAAGAAAGCTATTAAGCAGGCTCATAAAATACCCTCCACCACTTGGGAAAAAATCCATAATTCCTATTGCGCCGAGGTGAGAGCCGATGAGGACGACCTTAACAGAACGACTCAATGGCTGACATCAATTCAAACAGAGTCGAGAAAAGATCATCGCAATGACGGGCGGAGAGATCAACCAGGCTCCCATCTCAACCGAGAAAGACATCAGCCATACGTTAGAACAATCGTCTCACCGTCTCCTCGACATGCAGAAGGGCCGTCCAGGCTGCAAATAGGGACTCAACAAAACGAAAGAGGTATGCATCCACTCTTATCCGCTCACAATTTTTGTGTTTCCCCTTCAGAGATAGTGTACGCACTAGAGAAGCCTAGCACAAAGGTGAAATGGCCACAAAAGATGAAGTCCGACCCAAGTACTCGAAAATCGAACATCCTCTGTGAATTTCACCAGGAGCGAGGTGACAAAACTGAGGACTGCATAGCTCTACGGCAAGAGGTAGTAAACATGCTGAACCAAGGGCACCTGAGTGAACTGATGAGCGACCTTGGACGAGCCAACTTCAGCCGCGGACATGAACAAGACCAGGGACCCCCAGAGCCACCCACACCATCCAAATCATCATTAGCGGAGGTGATAAAGCGACGATCAACCATGTGAAGTTCACCACTACACACAAACTAAAGCGGTCGATCACTTACGAACGGTACGATGACCTCGGAGACAGTATCATCTTCGACATGTCAGATACCGACGGTTTGACTTTCCCCATTACGATGCTTTCGTTATTACTTTACGTATTTCAGGTACTGATGTGTAAAGAATAATGGTAGACGACGAAAAAAGCGCATGTATTATCCATCCTCGAGTCCTCACACAAATGAGACTCGAAAAAAAGGTAGTACCTCGTTGCATAACACTAACAAGTTTTAATGATGCAGTTGAGCGAACCTCTAGAGAGATAACGCTGCCCGTTTTGGCCGGGGGTGTCACAAGTAATGCCGATTTGTTTGCTTTTTCCCATGCAGATATGCCAGGCATCCCGAAAGACGTTGCCACTCACAAGCTGAACGTCGACCCACTCTATCCACCAGTGCGGCAAATAAGAAGAAAATTCAACGCCGCAATCAACGAGGCCATCAGTGATGAAGTAGATAAGCTGCTCGGCAACGGTTTCATCCGGGAATCAAAATATCCCCAATGGGTCGCCAATGTGGTCATGGTAAAAAAGAAAAATGGAAAATGGTGGATGTGTGTAGATTTCAACAGACCTAAACAAAGCTAGCCCAAAAGACTCCTTCCCCTTGCCTCACATCAACCAACTCATCGACGCAACAATAGGGCACGAATTGCTAAGCTTCTTGGACGCCTACTCAGGTTAGTACCAAATCCTCATGGAGGAGGAGGATTAGGAGAAAACTAGTTTCATCACCCATCAAGGAACGTACTGTTATAGAGTCATGCCATTCGGGTTAAAGAATGCAGGAGCAACATACCAAAGATTGGTCACCAGGATGTTCAAAGACCAACTCGGCAAGACAATGGAAGTCTACATCGACGAGATGCTGGTCAAGTTAAAAAGGAAAGAAGATCACATCGACCACTTGAAAGAGGCCTTCGGAATACTAAGGCAGTACGGAATAAAACTAAACCCTGAAAAATATGCATTCGGCATAACCTCGGGCAAATTTCTCGGTTTCTTGGTATCACATAGAGGCATCGAATTCAATCCAGAACAAATCAAAGCCAATGAAGGGATACCTGAAGTGCAAACCAGCAAGAAGCAGGTGAAAAAATTGACCGGTTGTATAGCCGCCCTGTCAAGATTCATCTCACAGTCATCCGACAGATGCCACAAATTCTTCAACGTGCTAAAAAAAGACAACGGGCTCCAGTGGAATTCAGAATGCATCGATGACCTGAGGGAACTAAAGGCATACTTGTCCTCGCCCCCACTGCTCACCAAATTAGAACCTAGCGAGTGCCTCCTAGTATATCTTGCTGTCTTAGAGGTCGTGGTAAACGCAATATTGGTCCGCAAAAATAGAGGTACGCAATCTTAAATTTATTGAATTAGAAAAACCCTGGTTGACACCAAAATGAGGTACCCCCACCTCGAGAAATTGGCTCTAGCATTGGTTATAGCTTCACGAAAGCTTAGACCCTATTTTCGGTGCCATCCCATATCGGTGGTGATGACCTTCCCCCTACGGAGCATCCTACATAAAACCGAATTGTCGGGAAGACTGGACAAGTGGGCCATAGAACTGAGCGATCATGATATAATATACTAGCCGCGAACAATGATAAAATCGTAGGTAATCGCCGACTTCGTCGCCAATTTTAGTGCCAAAATAACGCCCGTGGTCGAGCAAGAAGCTTCTCGTACCTCCCCTGGACAACCCGACCTCCGGATCCTTTACACTAATATCCAACACGTCAGGATCTGGAGTGGGACTCGTAATCGATGTCCTGACCAGCAAAATTATCCACCAATCCATACGATGCCCCGATGTGACTAACAATGAGGCCGTAATTGCAAGATTAGAGCTAGCTCTCAAATACGATGCACGACGAGTCATCCTCCGGTGCGACTCAAAACTCGTTATCAACCAAGTTACAGGGACTTTCCAAACCAAAGAACAGAGGTTACAAAAGTACCAGGAAAAAAATTCATAAACTACTGCCGAAATTCGATGAATGTCGACTCGACCGGATACCTCGAGTGCAAAACATTGAGGCAGATGGCCTCGCCAAACAAGCAGCAGCCACAAAAAATATCACTAAAGAAGACGTGGTCACTCTCCTCCACTCATCAATAGACCAACTTGAGGTACACTCTATAAATTTGACTTGGGACTAGCGCAATCGCATTGTGACATATTTATAGGAGGGAGTACTCCTGTAAGACAAAAAGGAAGCCAAAAAGATTCGAACACAAGTGGCCAGGTACAACATGATAATTCACGACCTGTACAAGAGAACGTTTGGGGGCCCCTTGGCGAAATGCTTGGGGCCGAGTCAAACAAGGCGCGTGCTCGAAGAAGTACATGAGGGTCACTGTGGTGCCCATACAGGCAACCGATCCCTCGTCATATACCTCATTCGTACATGATATTACTGGCCCACTATGAAAAAGGAAGCCGCAGATTACGTCAAGAGATGTGAGGAATGCCAAAAGTACGCACCTATAAGATACATCAAGCGGGTGAATATCTCCACTCCGTCACTTTGCCATGGCCATTCATCAAATAGGGAATGGACATCGTCGGACCCCTTCCAATGGGGAGAGGTAAGACACGTTTCCTTTTGGTTTTATCTAACTACTTTTCCAGATGGGTGGAAGCAGGTGCATTCACCCAAATACGCGAACAGGAAGTCATCACATTCATATGGAGAAACATCATATGCTGTTTTGGCATCCGTATAGAAATCAGCTATGATAGTGGGCCCAATTCACCGGGAAAAAGACCACTTAATTCTTCGAAAAATGGCACATCAAGCGAATACTCTCCACGCCATATCATCCCGTCGGTAATGGTCAAGCCGAATCATCCAACAAAATAATATTGAACATCTTAAAGAAAAAGCTCGAGGACGCCAAAGGGTTATGGCCAGAATTTCTACCAGAAGTACTATGGGCCTACCGCACCATGCAAAAAATGAGCACAGGCAAAACGCCATATTCACTAGTCTACGGAACGGACACCATGATACCTTCGAGGTCGGAGAGCCAAGCCTGAGATATTCCGATGAAAGCGGACAAAACAACAACGAGAATAGGAAACAAAACCTCGACGAGGTAAAAGAACGAAGAGACATGGCTTACGTAAGAATGGTAGCTCAAAAACAACAAGCAGAAAAGTACTACAACCAAAAAGCCGAAATACGGCCACTCAAAGTTGGAGATGTTCTCAAGGCAAACACGTTAGCGAGCAAAGACCCGAAAAAAGGGAAACTGGGAACCAATAGGGACGGGCCATACAAGATCATGGCAGTAGCAAGAAAAGGATCATTCCAACTAGAAACAATGGAAGGAAAACTACTACAAAACAATTGGAATACTGCCCACCTCAAATACTTCAACATCTGAAAAGGGACGCCCCTCAAGTCATACTCTTTTTTCCTCACCCGGGTTTTGTCCTGATTGGGTTTTCTCGGGGAGGTTTTTAACGAGGCGACGTCTCGAAGTTCAGGTATGATTCATCGCCCCGCCTGTCGACTACTTCTTCGGGCTGAACGATGAAAGGAATAAATACATGGAAACTTCTCCAATATATGTATGAAACGGACATGTATAGTATTCTCCAGTGAATAACAAAGCAGCATTTTGTACTCTTCACCAAGATATTCTCCAATAAATGAAATAAAGAAGCATCTTACTCTCTATCGTTTTTTTGGCACTTAACATTTGACCTCGCTCGAATTACTTAACATTCGACCTCTCTCGATTTACTTAACATTCGACCTCGTTCGAATTACTTAATATTCGACCTCGCTCAAATTGTTTAACATTCGACCTCGCTCGAATTACTCGACATTCGACCTCTCTTGAATTACTCAACATTCGACCTTGCTCGAATTACTCAACATTTGACCTCGCTCGAATTACTCAACATTAGACCTCACTCGAATTACTCAACATTCGACCTCGCTCAAATTACTCAACATTCGACCTCGCTCGAATTACATTAAGATATGCGATTGAATATGCCAAATCATTACACACAAGCGGCCAAAAATCCAAGGACCACCGCACAATAATAAAAAATAACAAGTCGTAGATACACAGCAGAAAGGTAATCCATCCATTACAATGGTTATATGACAAAAACTTTTTACAAAGGGCCTGAAGACACCCTCACAAAAATAGCAAGGCAAAACAAAAATAAATACAACAGCCTTACGCCGCCTCATCCCCTTCAGCATACTCCTCGTTATACCAAGAATCAGAGGCGAGCATGTCCGCATCATCATCGACATCGTCCCCGCCAGGTGTATCGAGATCATAACTACAGGCTTCACGGGCTGCACGTGCTTTAACATGGACACCCTCGAGCTCTATATTGGAAACCTTCCCGTCGGCTTTTAGGGACTTGTACACATCAAGTTGAGCCTCGGTATGAACCCACTACTCATAAAACTCCCGTAGCACGACGGGATCGACAGAAGTATGAGACATGGATTGCTGCGATTGCCGTCGCACTTCCTCAGCCTTCAAAACAACAACCTGTTCATTTAATCCGGACAATTCCGCCTCTAGATCTTTAATCCGCTCTTCTAGCCTCGCTACCTTAAGCGCCAATGTCTCCACCTCATTATCCCACTCGGACCTACAAACATGGAGGGTATCATCCAAAGCTGCTACTTCAGATATGGCAGCCACCCTGCCTTTCTCGGCACAAGACAACTCATCGACTTTGACGCTCAACCTGCCCCTCAGATCGACTATCTCCGCTTCCCTTTGCCCAAGCTCATAAGTTAAAGAAGCCACCCGCGCCTGAAGATCAGTGTTCTCAGCCATCACCACTTGCTCACCTCGAGCTCATCATCCTTGGCCTTAAGAGCCACCTCACGCTCGCTACACCGACCTATGGCCTTCATCAACTCATCATCCCGCTCCTTCAGCTCTTCAACTTTCTGCGCCAACTCTTCCTCTTTCTGTTTAAGCCCGTCGTGAAATAGCTAAAACTTTCTATCTTGAGTAAAAATATCGGCCAACGCATGGTGCTTGGTACGGTACTCTTTATACTTGGAGGTCATCTTCTTAAAAATGGTCGTCCTCCACTCATCCCTCCGGTCACGCTCGATCCCCATAATGAGAGTCTGACATAAAGAAGAAAGAAAGTTAGCACAAGCAGATTACGCATGCAAAACAAACGCTAAAAGAAAAAAGAAGAGAAAACACTTACTTGCAAATCCATGCCAGAAATACTCCGTGATAGCTCTGCATCGCTCATCGCCTGAAGCACTGCGTTCTCAGAGGCCGGGCACAAGGGAGAAAAGGACGACACTACCTGCTCAGCGTTCATCAAGAGACGTAACCCGCAAGAATGATCACGTGTTGGGTAGGACCCTCCGTCCTCACCTCCATACGGGTATTTCTCTCCAAAAAGGCCCGGACCTCTTCGGGATTGATGTCTGAGCCTGAACCATCATCCTCTGCGAGCGCCCCTCTATGTCCTCTGGTCGCCAACGATGCACCACTTTCAGCGGCCCGTGCAGGCTCCCCGCTCTGGTATACCTCCTCGGCCACAGGGGACCTCCCCGCCTTAATAACATCCGCCATAAAAATGTTCCCTGCGTCTGGCATAGGTGAGGACACTGCTCTCAAGGCAAAGACCTTTTTCTTTTCAATGCTGGCGGCAACAGTATTTTCGAGTTCCATTCTCCTCCTTTTTCTTGATGGTGACTCCTCTCCGATAGAAGACTCGTCTACAAAGTGGTAGATGGGCCGGGAAGAGATCTTGTCCCGTGCAACAGTATTCCGAGGCGATGGGTTCCTAATTGACAAAGTTTGAGTATGACCTCCGCGAGCGGAATCAACTAGAGTAAATTGCATCCCTACCGATGCAATGGCCTGGCAAAGTGCCAGCACTAGAGCTTTCCTTTTAGAAGGCCATCGACCTGTCACCACAAAAAGGTCGTATGAATAAAAAGCGGGAAACAACAAAGCCGAAACAAAAGTAAACACTCACTAGATGGGACCTTCGGTCCAAAGCATTTGTAGAAGACCGACCAATCTCAAACACCCGCCATGTGAGGTAACACGCGAGCCAACCAGTCTTAAATGCCAACGACGGGAAAGGGTGCACGCCTCTTAGCTAAAGATAAATAACATAAGGAAACCATAAATGAATGAAAATCAAAAAAGAGAGAAGGAAGAAAACAAGCGTATACCATCAACACCTACAGTCATGAATCCACTGCTCGGGGAATCTGGCGGGGTTTGACACCAAGTGCTCGGTTTTGATAAAGAAATAGTTATGCCAAAACTTCCGATTCGTCCTATCGTCCATTCCAACTACCAACCCCCTAGTCTCGTGATGTCGCAGGTATATCATAGTGCCTCTATGAAAACTAGGTAAAAGCAAGTGTAATAGGTGGCGGACGTCGACCTCGCAACCAGCTAACTCCACATACTTTTTCAGCATTAGAAAAGTTTTATACAGATACGGGGACAGTTGCGCCGGGCAGACATTGTAGAATCGGCAAAATTCCTCCGCCAGCGGAAGAAGAGGGAGAGTATAGCCGATTAAGAAAGGATAAACATAAAAGGCACAGTACCCAGGTCGATGGACCTCTACGATGTCGCCACCAGCCGGAACCATCTTGTCGTGAGAAGGGATATGATATGTAGATAGGAGTTCAGCTATGTGAGATGACCCGGTCTAAGAGATCACCGGTATGGGAGCAGGTGCAGGTTCCTTGTGGAAATCACTTCTAGACAAGGGGTTCCTGGGAATTATCTCCTCTACAGTAGGAAAACTCTCACCCTCTTCAGCCACGAGATCCTCACTGCCGGAAGGAGGAGCCACCGATAACGGAGTGGCGTCAGAAATTTTATCATGAATATGAAGGGTTTGTGACATCTCAACAGGTATGCTTCTAAACCTAAAGAGAGAGTTGATGGCTGAGTAAGAAGGAGAGAAACGGAATCGTAAAGAACAAAGCTAATAACAAGAATTGGCAAAGAGTATCGATGGAAAATGATGTTCATGCAAGGAGCGGAATGATGGAAACTTCTAAAAGAACGAAACCCTTATCTATTTATAGGGTTGGGTGGTGCAAAAATCAAAGTGAAGGATTTTCAATGACATCAAAACCAAGGCGACAGGCACGCAGAAGCCGTTTTAGGAAGATGCGTAATGATGACGCGCATGGCTATGACGTCATCCCATGGCAACCACATCAATCATGACTCCACCGGTTGCGTCGTTCTCTTGATCTTGGTCGACCTGACTTGATTTAATAGCCAAATTCTCCCACGATGAAAGCAAATGATGTCCACTTATCGAGGACGCGCAGGGCCACGACCTCGACAAGTGGAGGGACTAACTGTATAGGTACAAATTTGGTGACCACGGTAACACATGTAAGACAAGGAACGAGGTCGACCATGATATAACGAGTGAAGGTCGTTACCACAAAGGCTGATATCAAAAGTAGGCAGCCGAGATGAGAGAGTAACGGGAATATAGGTCCATAAGTGGGCAAATAGAATATTCCAAAGGAATATTCTTTGTGATGTACCTTTTAGGGTTTTTGGGAATATCCCTTATAAATAGGAAGAGAAAGGAAAGAAAGAGGGATCCTTTTTTTCTTCTTCTTTTTCGGAACAGTGAGAAAGAAAACACATTGTAAGAGTTGAGAACAGAGAATATTCATGAGTTTTCTTAATTGTCAATAATATTATTGAACCCATGTTGTCCCATCTTGATCTATAAACGTAGAAATTCCACATTATCCCAACTTCATACCTTTCCACGTTGCAGACAAAGAAAAAGGACATCCCAATCATATGTTAGCTGGGTGACATATCCCTTTTCATCACATTTTCTGTCGTTGCTCACATTTATTACATATTTACATCATCACATTTATTGCATATTCACACCATTACATTTATTGTCAATCATAGTGTATTCAATCCATTACTTGATAATGTTCTGTTTTATCTGGTCTAGAATTTATTAAGATCATCTAAAACTCACCCCCTTTAGTTCATCACTAATTGGTTTGGAAATTATTTGCTCGAACATATTTGAATGCCTCTATTGCTGCTTATATAAACTTTTGTCATCCTATACCTTTGTGCAGTTATTACAAAGTGTTTAAGGAAGAGTGGCGATTTTGCTTTCCAAATCCCATTTAGCCAACCAACTGAGGAGGAATATGTTAAGAGGGTGTTTGGCTAAGCTTATAAGCTGGTCAAACGAGCTTATAAGCATTTTTCAGCTTATCTACATGTTTGGTAAAGTTAAAAATGCATCTAAGTCAAATACTTATAAGTCAAAAATAAGCCAAAAGCCATTTGTGCACTCCAGCTTATGAATTTTTAGATTATAAGAACTATAAGTTTGACCAAGATTTTTACTATTTTATCCTTAAAATATTCCTTTTTAGCACAAAACTCCTATTAAATCAGGTTCAACACACAAAAGTGCTTTTGAGCACCTAATGCTTATCAACTACTTCAAATCAGCTAATCCAAACAGGCTCTAAATGCACTACAAATAATGCAGGTATCTCAGCTTCTAACTCTTCTCACACTATATTTTAAGTGATTGTATATGTAATGCTTGTAATACTACTACTGATAGGTGGATAGTAGATTCAGGCGTAACTGGTAAAGTTGTCGCCATGTGACCAGGAGGTCACGGTTTCAAGCCGTGGAACCAGCCTCTTGCAAAAATGCAGGGTAAGGCTGTGTACAATAGATCCTTGTGGTCCGGCCCTTCCACGGACCCCGCGCATAGAGGGAGATTAGTGCACCGGGCTATCCTAATTTAGAAGGGAAGCCTTGGAGTAACTGGTAAAGTTGTTGCAATGTGCAGGAGGTCACAGGTTCAAGTCGGGGAAACAACCTCTTGCAGAAATGCAGGGTAAGGCTGCATACAATAGACCCTTGTGGTCCGGCCCTTCCCCGAGCCCCGCGCATAGTGGGAGCTTAGTGCACCAGGCTGTCCTTTTTTTTTTAAATTTCCTTGCCTAATAATTGTAAAGCCTGCAACAATTACATCGGCAGTATTCAGACTTCTCCTGATATTGTGTTAGATAATGTCTTCTTCGTGCTAGTTTCAAGTTCCATTTATAAACTCCGCTTTCCGCTTATTACCTGCATTGTATCTTTTTTCAATTCATCTTGAATATTGCATGGCCCTTCACCAAAGATCCCGGTGGAATTTTGTAGAGTTGCAGATGGACTTTATGCCTTTCACGTACCACTGACTTCCAATAGCTCTATTCTACATGTCGTCACTAATCACAGTGACCATGTAAACATGAATAAACTAGCTTCTTTAACCTCTACTACAGTTTTTTTAAGTTTCAATACAAATACTACTCCATCCGTTTTAATTTAGATGAGATACTTTGGCTCGACACAGAGTTTAAGAAAAAGAAAAGGAAGACTTTTAAAACTTGAGGTCTTAAAAGCTTAAAGGGTAAAAGCTTTATGGAGCCATGATATTTGTGTGGTTATTAAAGGTATTAAGGGTAAAATGGGTAAAATGAAGAGCTTAAAGTTGAATTATTTCCGATTGTAGAAATGCGTAATCTTTTTGGAACAGACTAATAAGGAAAGTGTGTCATCTAAATTGAAACAGAGAGTAATATTTTATGACATCAAAGAATGAGTCATATCACACTTGCCTAATTACAATCTAGCTAGTTTGGGGTTATGCCGGGGCGTTCGAAAATAGGATCCATCCACCTTGTTAGGAGATTGATGGAGCAATATAGGGAGAGAAAGAAGGACTTGTATACGGTGTTCATCGACTTAGAAAAGGCGTATGATAAAGTTCCAAGGTAGATTTTATGGAGATGTTTGGAGGCTAGAGGTGTACTTGTTGCCTACGTTAGGTTGATTAAGGACATGTATAATGGAGTAAAGACCCGAGTGAGGACGCTGGGTGGGGACTCAGACCATTTTCCAGTTATAATGGGGTTGCATCATGAGTTGGCACTCGGCCCTTTTTTGTTTGCTTTGACGATGGACGTACTGACGAGCCACATCAACGGGAGGTACCATGGTGCATGCTATTTTCAGATGATATTGTATTGATTGACAAGACGCGAGACGCTGTGAACGTACAATTAGAGGTATAGAGGCAGAGCCTAGAATTTAAAGGTTTCAAGTTAAGCAAGACCAAGACAGAATACTTGGAGTGTAAGTTCAGTGGCGATATTTGAGGAGGGGAAGGGGAGGTGAGGCTGGACTCGCAGGTCATCCCTAGGAGAGGTAGTTTTAAGTACCTTCGGTCCATTATTCAGGGGGTGGGAGATTGATGAAGATGTCACACATCGTATTGGGGCGGGATGGATGAAATGGAGACTCACTTTTGGTGTTTTGTGTGACAAGAAGGTGCCACCAAAACTTAAAGGTAAGTTTTACAGAGTGGTGGTCAGACCAACAATATTGTATGGGGCTAAGTGTTGGCCAGTTAAGCTTGATCATGTCCAGAAGATGAAGGTAGCAGAGATGAGGATGTTGAGATGGATGTGCAGGCAAACCAAGTTAGATATGATCAGAAATGAGGTTATTTGCGATAAGGAGAGTGTGACCCCTATTGAGGACAAGATGCGGGAAGCACTACTTAGGTGGTTTGGTTATGTGAGGAGAAGGAGCACAGACACCCCGGTGAGGTGGTGCGAGAGGTTAACATTGGAGGGCCTACGGAGAGGTAGAGGTAGGCCAAAGAAGATGTGGGAAGAGGAGGTTAGGCAAGACATGACGCAGCTTCAGCTGACCGAGGACATGACCCATGATAGAAAGGTATGGAGGTCGAGGATTAGGGTAGTATAGTAGGTAGTCTAGAGTGTTCATAAAAGTAGTATTGGCACGCAGTCTCGCTTTCTGTTGGTAGTAGGTTCTTATGACTAATCGATATTTCCTTTCATTGTTGATCACCTTACTATCTGTTGTTTTTATTCTGCTTTTATATGACTTTTTGGTACTGCCCCTTTGTGTCAATATTTTCATTGATGTGGTGCTTATGCTTTCTTGAGTCAAAGGTCTATAAGAAACAACCTCTCTGTTCTCACGAGGTAGGGGTAAGATCTGCATACACACTACCCTCCCCAAACCCCATAGTGTGGAATAATACTGGATATGTTATTGTTGCATCTTATTTTTGCTCTTCCTTTCTCAAAACAACAATTTGTCTCTAATATTTGTCCCTTGGGGATTAAAAATATAGACTTTTATTTTCTAGAAGTTTCATCTCTACTTCTTTTGTCTTTGAATTAATATGAGTTGGTTAATAAGTTTGTAAAGCCCTTCTCTTTCAGTCCAATTTGCTTATCTCTTTTTGGAGTGATTGTCTTCTCACTGTCACATACTTGATAAATAAAAAATTTTCTTCTCTCACAAAATAATTCTTCGTATTTTAAGCTTCACGCAAATATCTTTCCAACATTTTTGGTTATCCATATTATGCCTTTACTTCCAAAGTAAATAGGGATAAACTCATGCCAAGAGCACATTTGTGACGACCTGATAGGTCGTTTTGAGTACTAGCCTTCATTTTTATATTTTGAGACCTCTATTAGCTCCATTTAATAATTTCCAATTTACGTGTGCAGTCCGTGTCTTTTTCAAAAAGATTTTATGTGATAATTTAAAGAAAACATGATTTTTGGCATTAAAAATAACATGAGTTGACCACGGTCAACATTTTGTACAAACGACCACGGATCGGTATTTTGACGATCTCAACATGTCTGTATCGTGATTTTGGGCTTGGGCATATGCCCGAAATTTAATACGGAAGTCCTTAACTTGATTTGACTTATTTTGCCGAAAACTAGTAATTTGAAGGTTTTGAAACTTCCTAGGTTTGACCGTAGGTTGACTTTCTGGTTATCTGGTTTGGATTTTGCTTCCGAGACTTGGAATAAGTTCATTTTTCTATTTGAAGCTTGTCTGCATAATTTGGTGCAAATTGGAGTTCGTTTGATAGGATTCGGATGCTTGGTTGTAATTTTAGTAGCTCTTGAGTTTTCTTTGAAATTTCATGCATTTTGATGCCCGTTTCGTAGTTATATGTGTTTTGATATTTTTATCGTGCGAGTGAGTACGTATGATGTTACTACACTTGTGTGCATGTTTGGTTTGGAGCCCGAGGGGCTCGAGTGAGTTTCAGATAGGTTAAAGGTTATTTTTGGACTTAAGAGGTAGCTGGTTTCAGCTGTTTTTAGTGTCTAAGGCTTTGTGCTTTTGATCATGAAGATACTTTAGAGATTGCGAAGGGAAAATGGAGCCGGGGAGGAATTTCTTCTACTCAAACACGGGGACTAGGTAACAAAGGGGGGGGGGGGTTACCCTTCGCGAACGCGGGCGTTCCCACGTGAATGCGAAGGTGTGATGACCCTGCCGATCGTCTTCATAATTTACGCCTCGATCCCCTATTAAATTCTTCCCCTAAGTTCATTTCTGCTATTTTGGTTTGTCGGGACGTTCGGTGTTGAGTTTCGGAGAGTTTTGGGGCACTTAGTCCCTAAATGAAAGCTTAGGTGTGGAAAAGTGGTCCGTAGTTGGAACAGTGTGAAGACGACCTCGTAATGGAAATCCGATGGTTCCGTTAGCTCCGTTAGGTGATTTCGGGGTTGGGAGCGTGTTCGGAATATATTTTGGAAGCCCGTAGCTCATTTAGGCTTGAAATGCCGAAGTTTGAATTTTTGAAGTTCCGGTCCGATAGTGAGTTTTTGATCCGAGGGTCGGATTGGAATTCCGGAAGTTGCAGTAGCTCCGTCATGTCATTTGGGATGTGTGTGCAAAATTTCAGGTCATTCGAACGTGTTTTGGTTAGGTTTTTGATCGAAAACGTATTTTCATGGAATTTGAAGTTCTTAGGCTCAAATCCTTGAATTTATCGAGTTTCCGACGTTGTTTTAGGTGTTTTTAAGATTGGTACAAGTTCGAATAAGGTATTAGGTGGTATTGGTGCTTTTGGTTGAGGTCCCGGGGGCCTCGGGATGATTTCTGGTGGTTAACGGAGGAATTTTAAAGTTAATGCAGCAGCTGAATGTCCCTCTTCTGGTATTTTTGCATTTGCGGCTTGGGAACCGCAGATGCGGCGCCGCAGAAGCGACTATGTGGCCGTAGAAGCGGCTTGTCCCCTTTTCCCTCAGAAGCCGCAGAAGCGGTGCCATGTCCGCAAAAGCGGAGCCGCAGAAGCGTCTTAGGCATCGCAGCAGCGGAGCCGCAGAAGCGGCCCAGCCATGGCAGATGCGGCCCTGTCCCCTTTAATGAAAACCGCAGAAGCGGTATATTGGTCCGCAGAAGCGGGACAGCAGATGCGGTCCCTTGTCCGCATAAGCGGAAACATCTGTTCAGAAAAGGAAATTTCGAGGGTTGAGTTTCAAAAGTTGGAAAAATCAATTGAGAGCTCGGGAGAGGGCAATTTTGAGTGGGTTTTGAAGTGAAGATCATTGGGTAACGTTTTCTTAATCCCTTTTACTTGTATTCCATCAATATATAGCTTAATCCATCATCTAATTTCGAATTTGGCATCAAAATGGGAGAAAACTTCTTAGACTAAATCATTGAGTTTTGGGTGAGCATTTGACCTCCGATTTGGGAGATTTTTATATGGTTAGACTCGTGAGAGTACGAGGGTTCTAAAAATGTGAAAATTATTCGATTCTGAAATGTTGTCCTGAAGGGCATTTTGTTCATTTCACCAATTTCACGCCGTAGCTTTGAATTAAATAGCAAAACCAGTTGTTTGCGATGTTATTTACGATGTGTAATTGAATTGAATAGATTTGGGCCATTTGGAGTCGGATACTCGTGGAAAGGGCGTGATTTCTAGTTGATTTTGAGCCGGTTCGAGGTAAGTGGTTTGTCTAACCTTGTGTGGGGGACCTTTCCCCTTAGGATTGTTACTTGATTTTTTTTGAGTGCCTTGTACGTGAGGTGACGAGCGCGTACTTGAGCCGATTGATGAAATTCCAATTTTTACTTAAGTTATTGAGATTTAGTTTCTTTCTTACTTGCCTTATTCTACTTGAAATTATAACTTGTGCTAGATTAGGAAAAGCATGTTTAGTTGACTTAATTGCCTATTTGCATAAGTTGTTTTGACTGTTCTACGTGAAGCATGCTAGGCAAGTTCTATCTGTGTTTGTATTTCGTACTTCATTCCTTGGTATATTTCTGGCTGTGGTTGTGCATTTACATTGGGACTACGGATGTGGGAATTCCGGTAGCTCCCCCCCCCCCCCTTGTCTGTTTACTTTGGGACTACGGGTTCGATTCCCGGTAGATCCACCTGCACTTTTACTTTGGGACTACGGGTTCGATTCCCGGTAGATCCCCCTGCACTTTTACTTTGGGATTGCATGTTAGATTCCCGATAGATCCCCCTGCACATTGATGGTTGGACTACGGGTCGGTATCCCGGGAGATCCTTCGGTTTGGTCTATGAGTTGGACTACGGGACGATATCTCGGGAGATCCACTGGACAGTTGAGAAAAGGGCTACAGGACGGTACCCTCGGAGACCCTCATTGGTATCATTGACATTGAGTTGTATTTACTCTGTGTTTACTCTGTCTTTTGTAGTTGTTATTCCTCGTTGGCCTGTCTTATCTCACTGCTGTACTCATTATTTCTGTCAGATTTTCATACTGTTAATTAATATTATATTTTACCTCAGTAGGGCCCTGACCTTCCTCGTCACTACCCAACCGAGGTTAGGCTTGGCACTTACTGAGTACCGCTGTGGTGTACTCACGCCCTTCCTGCGCATGTTTTTCATGTGCAGATCCAGGTACCTCTTCTCAGGCGCACTATCCTTGAGGCGAGGAGATACACGGAGACTTCGAGGTATATCTGCAGCGTCCGCAGATCGAAGAGTCTTCTTCCTTATTCTAGCTGTAGAGCTGTTATCCTATCATACTTTTGATGTAGATATTCTGGAGATTAGAGTACTTATGGTAATTCTATTAGCCTGTGTTTCCCGTGAGTTTCCGGGTTTTGGGACTGAGTTGTACACTTCCGCATATCTTTAGAGTTGTATAGGCCGGGCGGCCTTATATTCAGTTGTTAGTTTTCATATGTTCAGTTTTAATTGATTATTCCTCAAGTTAAATTGTTATTTTTCACTGCTAGGCTTACCTAGTTGTAGGAACTAGGTGCCATCACGACATGTTCATGGAGGGTGAACGGGGGTCGTGACAAGTTGGTATCAGAGCATTAGGTTCATAGGAGTCACGGAACACAGGCCGGTTTATTAGAGTCTCGCTGATCGGTACGGAGACGTCTGTACTTATCTACGAGAGGCTATGTAACTGTTTAAGAAAAATCTTCGTTCATTTGAATTCCTTGTCGTGCGATATTTTGACATCAATTCTAAACTTCTGACTTCTATTCTCTCACAGATAGTGAGGACACGTGCCACTCGAGATGATCAGGCACCCGCGCCCCCTACTGCAGTCGTCAGAGGCCGGGGCCGGGGGAGAGGTCGAGGACGCGCATGTGGTGCAGCCAGAGCACCTGCGCGAGCTGCCGCCGAGGTACCACCAGCTGATCCAGCCGGAGCCCAGGCACCTGGCACACCTACTACTGCCACTACTACTCCAGCACACCAGGAGACTTTAGCTCAGTTCATGAGTATGTACACCACCTTGGCTCAGGCAGGGTTTCTTCCCCTTGCTGCAGCCACATCCCAGGCCGGGGGAGGAGCACAGACTCCCGCCGTCCGCACTCCTGAGCAGCGAGTGCAGGTTGGGCAGGCCCCCAAAATTATTCCGGCAGCGCCTGCAGCACCAGTTCAGCCCGAGGATGGGTCAGCTGTTTCTGAGGACGAGCAGTGCAGACTTGAGAGGTTCAGGAAGTATGATCCCCCAGTGTTCAATGGATTAGCATCAGACGATGCCTTGGGATTTCTAGTGGAGTGTCATCGTATTCTTTGCACTCTGGGCATAGTGGAGTCCAGCGGGGTTTCTTTCACTGCTTTTCAGCTTCGGGGAGCCGCCTATGATTGGTGGCGCACTTATGAGATAGACAACCCAGTCGAGGCTGCTTCACTGACTTGGACCCAGTTCTCGGATATGTTCATGAGAGAGTTTGTCCCCCAGAGTCTCAGGGATGCATGGCGCGCAAAGTTTGAGCATTTGCGCCAGGATGCTATGACCGTTTCGGAGTATGCTATCCGTTATACAAGGTTGGCCAGGCATGCACCGGCTTTGGTTGCTACAGTTCGGGAGAGAGTTCGCAGGTTCGTTGAGGGTCTTCTTCCACCCATCAGATCTAGCATGGCTCGAGAGTTGGAGACGGACATTCCTTATCAGCAGGTAGTGAGCATTGCTAGGAGGATTGATGGTATGCTCGCCAGGGAGAGGGGGGAGAGGGAGGCCAAGAGGCCTCGAGAGTCGGGTCACTACTCTAGTGCCCGTACCCCATCAGCAGGTCGTTATGGCAGAGGTTATGCGGGCCGCCCTGTTCATTCAGCTCTTCCAGCAGCCGGCAGTACTCCAGCTCCACCTACACCTCAGCCCTACTATGCACCTCCAGTTTCTAGCGCGCCTCCTGCGCGAGGTGCTTCCAGAGGTCAGTCCAGCAGACCTGGCCCTAGTCAGTCAGTCACAGCCACCGCGTCCTCCTAGAGCTTGTTTCGAGTGCGGTGATACACGCCACATGGTTAGGGACTGCCCCGGACTTGGTAGGGGTGCATCTTCACAGACTGCTCAGCCACAGCGTGCTCCTCAGAGTTCTTAGGCCATGGTCACGGCTCCAGCTGCTGCCCCACCTGCCCAGCCGGCTAGGGGCGGAGGTCGGGGAGATAGAGGTCGCCCTCGAGAGAGGGGCCGGGCCAGATATTATGCTATTCCTGCTCGTACTGGGGATGTTGCCTCCGACTCCGTCATTACAGGTATTATTCTGGTTTGTCACAGAGAGGCATCAGTTCTATTCGATCCGGGCTCTACTTATTCTTATATGTCTTCTTACTTTGCTCCTCATTTGGGTGTGCCTCGGGATTCTTTGAGTGCCCCCGTTTATGTTTCTACTCCTGTGGGAGATTCTCTTATTGTGGACCGCGTTTATCGGTCATGTTTGGTTACTGTTCGTGGTTTTGAGACCAGAGCAGACTTATTATTACTCGGTATGGTGGATTTTGACATTATTTTGGGCATGGACTGGTTGTCGCCCCATTTTCTTATTCTTGATTGTCACGCCAAGACCGTGATGCTGGCTATGCCAGGTATTCCCCGTATTGAGTGGAGTGGTACTTTAGATCACACTCCCAGTAGAGTTATCTCTTTTCTTAAAGCTTAGGCCGGTTTATTAGAGTCCCGCTGATCGGTACGGAGACATGTGTACTTATCTACGAGAGGCTATGTAACTGTTTAGGAAAAATCTTCGTTCATTTGAATTCCTTGTCGTGCGATATTTTGACATCAATTCTAAACTTCTGACTTCTATTCTCTCACAGATAATGAGGACACGTGCCACTCGAGATGATCAGGCACCCGCGCCCCCTACTGCAGCCGTCAGAGGCCGGGGCCGGAGGAGAGGTCGAGGACGCGCACGTGGTGCCGCCAGAGCACCTGCGCGAGCTGCCGCTGAGGTACCACCAGCAGATCCAGCCGGAGCCCAGGCACCTGGACCACCTACTACTGCCACTACTACTCCAGCGCTCCAGGAGACTTTAGCTCAGTTCATGAGTATGTACACCACCTTGGCTCAGGCAGGGTTGTTTCCCCTTGCTGCAACCACATCCCAGGCCGGGGGAGGAGCACAGACTCCCACCATCCGCACTCCTGAGCAGCGAGTACAGGTTGGGCAGGCCCCCGAGATTATTCCGGCACCGCCTGCAACACCAGTTCAGCCCGAGGATGGGTCAGGTGTTTCTGAGGACGAGCAGCGCAGACTTGAGAGGTTCAGGAAGTATGATCCCCCAGTGTTCAATGGATTAGGATCAGACGATGCCTTGGGATTTCTAGAGGAGTGTCATCGTATTCTTCGCACTCTAGGCATAGTGGAGTCCAGCGGGGTTTCTTTCACTGCTTTTCAGCTTCGGGGAGACGCCTATGATTGGTGGCGCACTTATGAGATAGACAGCCCAGTCGAGGCTGCTTCACTGACTTGGACCCAGTTCTCGGATATGTTCATGAGAGAGTTTGTCCCCCAGAGTCTCAGGGATGCATGGCGCGCAAAGTTTGAGCATTTGCGCCAGGATGCTATGACCGTTTCGGAGTATACTATCCGTTATACAAGGTTGGCCAGGCATGCACCGGCTTTGGTTGCTACAGTTCGGGAGAGAGTTCGCAGGTTCGTTGAGGGTCTTATTCCACCCATCAGATCTAGCATGGCTCGAGAGTTGGAGACGCACATTCCTTATCATCAAGTAGTGAGCATTGCTAGGAGGATTGAGGGTATGCTCGCCAGGGAGAGAAGGGAGAGGGAGGCCAAGAGGTCTCAAGAGTCGGGTCACTACTCTGGTGCCCGTACCCCATCAGCAGGTCGTTATGGCAAAGGTTATGCGGGCCGCCCTGTTCATTCAACTCTTCCAGCAGCCGGCAGTACTCCAGCTCCACCTACACCTTAGGAGCCCTACTATGCACCTCTAGTTTCTATAGCGCCTCCTGCGCGGGGTGCTTCCAGAGGTCAGTCCAGCAGACCTGGCCCTAGTCAGTCACAGCCACCGCGTCCTCCCAGAGCTTGTTTCGAGTGCGGTGATATACGCCACATGGTTAGGGACTGCCACAGACTTGGTAGGGGTGCATCTTCACAGACTGCTCAGCCACAACATGCTCCTCAGAGTTCTCAGGCCATGGTCACGGCTCCAGCTGCTACCCCACCTGCCCAGCCGGCTAGGGGCGGAGGTCGGGGAGATAGAGGCCGCCCTCGAGAGAGGGGCCGGGCCAGATATTATGCTATTCCTGCTCGTACTGAGGCGGTTGCCTCCTACTCTGTCATTACAGGTATTATTCTGGTTTGTCACAGAGAGGCATCGGTTCTATTCGATCCGGGCTCTACTTATTCTTATATGTCTTCTTACTTTGCTCCTCATTTGGGTGTGCCTCGGGATTCTTTGAGTGCCCCCGTTTATGTTTCTACTCTTGTGGGAGATTCTCTTGTTGTGGACCGCGTTTATCAGTCATGTTTGGTTACTATTCCTGGTTTTGAGACCAGAGCAGACTTATTATTACTCGGTATAGTGGATTTTGACATTATTTTGGGCATGGACTGGTTGTCGCCCCATTTTGCTATTCTTGATTGTCACGCCAAGACCGTGACGCTGGCTATGCCAGGTATTCCGCGTATTGAGTGGAGTGGTACTTTAGATCACACTCCCAGTAGAGTTATCTCTGTTCTTAAAGCTCAGTGTATGGTTGAGAAGGGGTGTGCCGCATAATTAGCTTATGTGAGAGATGTCAGTGTTGATACCCATTTTGTTGACTCAGTTCCAGTGGTACGGGCTTATCCCGATGTGTTTCCAGTTGATCTTCCGGGCATGCCGCCCGATAGAGACATCGATTTTGGCATTGATCTGTTGCCGGGCACTCAGCCCATTACCATTCCTCCGTATCTTATGGCTCCTCCTGAGTTGAAGGAGTTGAAGGATCAGTTACAGGAATTGCTTGGTAAGGGTTTTATTCGACCTAGTGTTTCACCGTGGGGTGCTCCTGTTTTATTCGTGAAGAAGAAGGATGGTTCTATGCGTATGTGTATTGATTATCACCAGCTGAATAAGGTTACAGTGAAGAACCATTATCCTTTGCCTCGTATTGATGATCTGTTTGACCAGCTTCAGGGCGCACAGGTGTTTTCTAAGATTGACTTGCGCTCAGGTTACCATCAGTTGAAGATTTGGGAGCCAGATATCCCGAAGACTACCTTCAGGACTCGGTATGGTCATTACAAGTTCCTTGTTATGTCATTTGTGCTGACCCAATGCCCCAGCAGCTTTCATGTATCTGATGCACAGTGTGTTCAGACCACATCTTGACTCGTTCGTCATTGTTTTTATTGATGATATTCTGGTGTATTCCCGGAGTCGGGAAGATCATGAGCAGCACCTCAGGACCGTGCTTCAGACCTTGAGGGAGAAGAAGTTATATGCAAAGTTCTCAAAATGTCAGTTTTGGCTGGGTTCTGTGGCATTCTTAGGCCATGTGATTTCGAGTGAGGGTATTCGGGTGGATTCGAGGAAGATAGAGGCCGTGCAGAGTTGGCCCAGGCCGTCCTTAGCTATAGAGATTCGTAGTTTTCTTGGCTTGGCGGGCTACTACCGTCGCTTCGTGGAGGGATTTTCATCGATTGCTGCCCCTATGACTAGATTGACCCAAAAGGGTGCCCCATTTCAGTGGACAGATGAGTGTGAGGCGAGCTTTCAGAAGCTCAAGACAGCTTTGACTACAGCCCCAATTTTGATGTTGCCTACCGGTTCGGGGTCTTATACTGTCTATTGTGACGCGTCGAGAGTTGGCCTTGGAGCGGTGTTGATGCAGGATGGTATGGTGATTGCCTACGCGTCCAGACAATTGAAGATACATGAAAAAGAACTACCCTATCCATGACCTTGAATTAGCTGCCATAGTTCATGCCTTGAAGATCTGGCGTCATTATTTTTATGGTGTGCCTTGTGAGATCTATACTGATCATCGGAGTTTGCAGCATTTACTCAAGCAAAAAGGATCTCAATATGCGTCAGAGGAGGTGGTTAGAGTTGCTAAAGGATTATGACATTACTATTCTGTATCACCCTGGCAAGGCCAATGTAGTGGTGGATGCCTTGAGTCGCCGGGCAAAGAGTTTGGGGAGTTTGGCATATTTACCAGCTTCAGAGAGGCCTATGGCGATGGATGTTCAGGCCTTAGCCAGCCAGTTCGTGAGATTGGATCTTTCAGAGCCCAGTCGGGTTCTAGCTTGTATGGTTTCCCGGTCCTCCTTATTTGATTGTATCAGGGAGCGGCAGTATGATGACCCTCATTTGCTTGTCCTTCATGACAAGGTTCAGCGTGGAGATGCCAGAGATGTGACCGTTGGAGATGACGGAGTATTGAGGATGCAGGGCCGGATTTGTGTGCCCAATGTTGATGGCCTTCGAGAGTTGATTCTAGTAGAGGCCCATAGTTTGCGGTATTCCATCCATCCGAGTGCCGCGAAGATGTATCAGGACTTGAGGCAGCACTACTGGTGGAGGCAGATGAAGAAAGATATAGTTGGTTATGTGTCTAGATGCCTCAACTGCCAGCAGGTGAAGTATGAGCACCAGCGCCCGGGTGGGTTGCTTCAGCAGATAGCTTGCCTTGCCTCCCAGTTTGGCCGGAGTTCATCCGGTATTTCATGTTTCGATGCTCCAAAGGTATCACGGTGATCCGTCTCACGTGTTGGATTTCAGTTCAGTCCAGTTGGACAAGGATCTATCCTATGTTGAGGAGCCAGTGGCTATATTAGACAGACAGATCAGAAAGTTGAGGTCAAAGAACATTGCTTCAGTGAAGGTTCAGTGGTGGGGTCAGCCGGCCGAGGAGGCGACCTGGGAGACCGAACGGGATATGCGCAGCCAGTACCCTCATCTTTTCACTACTTCAGGTATGTTCTCTATGCTCGTTCGAGGACGAACAAATGTTTAAGTGTAGGAGGATGTGACGACCCGTCCGGTCTTCTTAAGAATTTACGCCCTGATCCCCTATTAACTGCTTCCCCTAAGTTCATTTCTGCTATTTTCGTTTACCAGGACGTTCGGTGTTGAGTTTCGGAGAGTTTTGGGACACTTAGTCCCTAAATGAGGGCTTAAGTGTGGAAAAGTGGTCTGTAGTCAGAATAATGTGAAGACGACCTCGAAATGGAAATCCGATGGTTCCGTTAGCTCCATTAGGTGATTTCAGGGTTGGGAGTGTGTTCGGAATGTATTTTGGAAGCTCGTAGCTCATTTAGGCTTGAAATGCCGAAGTTTGAATTTTTGAAGTTCCGGTCCGATAGTGAGTTTTTGATCCGAGGGTCGGATTGGAATTCTGGAAGTTGCAGTAGCTCCGTCATGTCATTTGGGATGTGTGTGCAAAATTTTGGGTCATTCGGACGTGTTTTGGTTAGGTTTTTGATCGAAAATGTATTTTGATGGAATTTGAAGTTCTTAGGCTCAAATCCTTGAATTTATCGAGTTTCCGACGTTGTTTTAGGTGTTTTTAAGATTGGTACAAGTTTGAATAAGGTATTAGGTGTATTGGTGCTTTTGGCTGAGGTCCCGGGGGCCTCGGGATGATTTCGGGTGGTTAACAGAGGAATTTTGAAGTTAATGCAGCAGCTGAATGTCCCTCTTCTGGTATTTTCGCATCTGCGGCTTGGGAACCGCAGATGCGTCGCAGAAGCGGCTATGTGGCCGCAGAAGCGGCTTGTCCCCTTTTCCCTCAGAAGCCGCAGAAGCGGTGCCATTTCTGCAAAAGCGGAGCCGTAGAAACGGCTTAGGCATCGCAGAAGCGGCTTAGGCATCGCAGAAGTGGAGCCGCAGAAGCGGCCCAACAATTGCAGATGCGGCCCTATCCCCTTTAATGAAAACCGCAGAAGCGGTATATTGGTCCGCAGAAGCGGGACCGCAGATGCGGTCCCTTGTCCGCAGAAGCGGAAACACCTGTTCAGAAAAGGAAATTTCGAGGGTTGAGTTTCAAAAGTTGGAAAAATCAATTGAGAGCTCGGGAGAGGGCGATTTTGAGTGGGTTTTGAAGTGAAGATCATTGGGTAACGTTTTCTTAATCCCTTTTACTTTTATTCCATCAATATATAGCTTAATCCATCATCTAATTTCGAATTTGGCATCAAAATGGGAGAAAACTTCTTAGACTAAACCATTGAGTTTTGGGTGAGCATTTGACCTCCGATTTGGGAGATTTTTATATGGTTAAACTCGTGAGAGTACGAGGGTTCTGAAAATGTGAAAATTATTCGATTCCGAAACGTTGGCCTGAAGGGCATTTTGGTCATTTCACCTAATTTCATGCTGTAGCTTTGAATTAAATAGCAAAACTAGTTGTTTGCGGTGTTATCTACGATGTGTAATTGAATTGAATAGATTTGGGCCATTTGGAGTCAGATACTCGTGGCAAGGGCGTGATTTCTAGTTGATTTTGAGCCGATTCGAGGTAAGTGGCTTGTCTAACCTTGTGGGGGACCTTTCCCCTTAGAATTGTTACTTGATTTTTTTTGAGTGCCTTGTACGTGAGGTGACGAGCGCGTAATTGAGCCGATTGATGAAATTCCGATTTTTACTTAAGTTATTGAGATTTAGTTTCTTTCTTACTTTCCTTATTCTACTTGAAATTATAACTTGTGCTAGATTAGGAAAAGCATGATTTGTTGACTTGATTGCCTATTTGCTTAAGTTGTTTTGACTGTTCTACGTGAAACATGCTAGGCTAGTTCTATCTGTGTTTGTATTTCGTACTTCATTCCTTGGTATATTTCTGGCTGTGGTTGTGCATTTACATTGGGACTACGGATGTGGGATTCTGGTAGCTCCCCCCTTGTTTGTTTACTTTGGGACTACAGGTTCGATTCCCGGTAGATCCCCTTGCACTTTTACTTTGCGACTACGGGTTCGATTCCCAGTAGATCCCCCTGCACTTTTACTTTGGGACTGCGGGTTAGATTCCTGATAGATCCCCTGCACATTGATGGTTGGACTACGGGTCGGTATCCCGGGAGATCCTTCGGTTTGGTACATGAGTTGGACTACGGGACGGTATCCCGAGATCCACTGGACAGTTGAGAAAAGGGCTACAGGATGGTATCCTGGGAGACCCTCATTGGTATCATTGACATTGAGCTGTATTTACTCTGTGTTTACTCTGTCTTTTGCAGTTGTTATTCCTCGGTTGCATGTCTTATCTCACTGCTGTACTCATTTTTTCTGTCAGATTTTGATACTGTTAATTAATATTATATTTTACCTCAGAAGGGCCCTGACCTTCCTCGTCACTGCCCAACCGAGGTTAGGCTTGGCACTTACCGAGTACCGCTGTGGTGTACTCACTCCTTTCCTGCGCATGTTTTTTATGTGCAGATCCAGGTACCTCTTCTCAGGCGCACTATCCTTGAGGCGAGGAGATACACGGAGACTTCGAGGTATATCTGCAGCATCCGCAGACCGAAGAGTCTTCTTCCTTATTCTAGCTGTAGAGTTGTTATCCTATCATACTTTTAATGTTGATATTCTGGAGATTAGAGTACTTATGGTAATTCTATTAGCCTGTGTTCCCCGTGAGTTTCCGGGTTTTGGGATTGAGTTGTAGACTTCCGCATATCTTTAGAGTTGTATAGGCCGGGCGGCCTTATATTCAGTTGTTATTTTTCATATGTTCAGTTTTAATTGATTATTCCTCAAGTTAAATTGTTATTTCCGCACTGTTAGGCTTACCTAGTTGTAGGAACTAGGTGCCATCACGACATGTTCATAGAGGGTGAACAGGGGTCGTGACAGAAGGGTTGTGGGATCTGGAGGGGAGGCTAGGCAGTAACTCAATGCGAACGCGAGCCATGGCTTGCGAACATGAAAGCTCGGGGGGATGAGGCTTCCCGAACAATGGAGGTTACATCGCAAACGCGTAGGCCTTTTGGACGTTGAAGAACACCTGAGGCATTTAAACTTATAAAAGTCGAGATTTGAGTTATTTTTCACCGCTTTCACGTTTAGCTCAGCCTAGAGGCAATTTTTAAAAGGTTTCTCATCCCCACTTCATTGGTTAGTAGATTTTAACTTATTTCATTACATTTTCATAAAAATTTATTGATTTTAACCTTTAATCTAAGCTTTTTCATGATATAAATTATAGATTTAGGTATAAATTGGAGATTTTGAGAAATTAAGATTTAGATCTCAAATTGAGGTCAGATTTAGAAACTAATCACATAAATGGGCTCGGGGGTGAATGGGCAATTGAGTTTTGGTCCGAATCTCGGGTTTTGACCAAGCGGGCTTGGGGTTGACTTTTGTTGACTTTTTTCTAAATCATTAATAATTACATCTTTTTTACTCATGGGTAGTTTCTAAAGCCTATTATAAATTATTTGAACTATATTTGGTTAGATTTCATTGGTTTAGAGGCTAATGGTAAAGGAAAAGCCGCGATTGTGCCTTAATTTGGTTGCGGATTGAAGTAAGTGTGTGGTTAACCTTGACTTGAGGGATTAGGACGTGTTGGTCTATTTTCTACGTGTAGTTATTTTAAACTTAAACCAGTCTATTGGTGGTTGCCTCTTCTTGTTTACATCTGTGGTTGATTTGTTTGAGTATTCTTATGCATGTTGAAAGTCCCTAAATATAACAAGTACTAATATTAGGCTACACTCTTTTGTTTGGATTGTGATCTCAAAGTCAATAATGTAATCTTGTACTGTTTATAATCTTATAAGGATGTTCCATATAGCTTATGTGGAAATTGTGTATACCAGAATATATGTGTTTACTGCTGCTACCATATTTGTTACCACAGTGAATGCTTCATTTACAACTAAACCTGTAGGGAGGAGTGAGTGGTTAAGGGTATTTGGGAGTAGGATCTATTTTGTGGTTGAGATTCCCTCCCTGACATAAGCACTGCTCGGGGTCCCTATGACCTTTGTGAACTTTGAAGTGCCATGAGTCCAAAGGATATCTTGTCCATGAATGAGATTTTTCCCTAAGCTCCTAATCATTGGTACTTATTAATCTCTTTAGGATTAGTGCAAATGAAGATGGCTTCACTGTGATCGTTAATTTTGGGGAGAAATTCAAAAATAGCCAGATTTACCACTGGTCGTTGAAAAATAGCCAAGTTTCAAAAGTCATCGAAATTTAGCCACTTTAAATCTGAGCGAAAACACTGTTCAAAATCCGGAAAAATACGCCCGCAAATTTTACGGGAGCTCCAGCAAGTATAATTGTCCAGTATAATATACTGGAGTTTGGAGCACTGGTGCTCCAGTCTCCCGCAAATTTTACAGGAGTTAGCAAAGTATACCGGTCCAGCATAATATGCTGGAGTTCGTA
This sequence comes from Nicotiana attenuata, assembly GCF_001879085.1. Lineage (NCBI taxonomy): Eukaryota > Viridiplantae > Streptophyta > Magnoliopsida > Solanales > Solanaceae > Nicotiana > Nicotiana attenuata. Next base: position 105,529 of record NW_017671655.1, on the reverse strand, counting down.
CACAAATGCACCAGAACTCCCGTATATTATACTGGACCGGTCCCTGTTGCAGCAAAATAGTGGCTATTTTTCATTGACTTGATAAACGCTGGCTATTTTTCATTGACCAATGTGAAAACTGGCTATACCATGATATTTTAACTTAATTTTGCTTACTCTTTTATTATTTTGTCCTATTGGGCCTCATATTGACTTTACTATACTTTTCACATTTGAATGTTACAGCCTATTTTATTGGGCCTCATGAAGTCTCACTAATTTCTTCTCTATATCTTTGTGTGTATGTTCGAATTTGGGCCTGCTGAGTTCTTTGGAACTCAAGCCCAAGTTTCGGCCTAAAGTTCGTGTTGCTGAAGCCCGTCGCTACTGTGTTTGAAGTCTGCTGGGGCTACCATTCCTTTGGCCCGAATTCTGAGTCTAGTTCCCTTTCCTCTCCTTGCTTCAGATAAATCAAACGTGTTGTTTATTCCCTGTATATATTATTATACCAACACTGTTATTGAATGCTCTTTATACTTTAATAATTTTAGGAACCTAGGAAAGCCAAGGCCGATAAATAATTAAAAGGAATAACTGTTTATACTATATTAAGCTATAAAACTTCAACACTTTGGTCACTTATTTTTGCTATACAAGATTTCATTTGTATTTATGCTAACCGTTCTAATGAAGCCCTTTTGAAGTTTAAAACAAATTTGAAATGCATGCGACTCCTTCTCTTAAAACCCGAAATTTAAAGGACGATTCCAAAGTTGGTTTTCTATAAACAAAATCAATTATGGTGGAGGTTAAAGATCATCAAACCTCAATAAGTTTTCTCCAAAATATTGCTCCAAGTTGAAATCAATTTCCAAAGGTATATTCAAGACTCATTTTTAGTAGTCTCTTGCTCTACTAGATGTACACAGAACATCCCCCTTAGTTCAAAAGACAAAAACATTTAAAACATAGCCACCATTTATAAATATTTTCGATCTTATAGATGTTAACAATATTTCAAAAGACTTTACAAGTTAAACCTATGTTCTCTTTTTCAAAGTACATATACTACCTTCTTTCAAAAATAGTAGACCATAAACAAGACATAGAGTAAGCCACAAGTTTAGTTGCACGGTTGGTGCTGTTCACGAGACTTCAAGGTACATCTACCCACGTCTGCATACCTCGGAGTTCCCCTCTATCCCCTTATGTCGATTCTTTCCTTATTTCTGTAGACACTGATGTATAGAAATGTTAGAAATTCGTAGAAGTTTGTGACTTACGATGTTCTTGGTCTTGGGAGAGTTGGGTATATTTTGAGAGTTGATTATTGTATATGTCGAGCGACATCTCAAATGCTTATTTAAACTATCTATTACTGGTAGTTGTTAACTTTTATGTGTTCATTTCATTTTCGCAAATGTTAGGCTTACCTAGTCGTATAGACTAGGTGCCGTCATGACAACTCACGGAGGGAGAATTTGGGTCTGTGACAAGTTGGTATCAGAGCTCTAAGTTCATAGGTGTCGTGAGTCACAAGACGGTTTATTAGAGTCTCGCGGATCGGTACGGAGACGACTGTACTTATCTTCGGGAGGCTATGGAATTGTTAGGAAAATTTTCACTTCTTTTGATTCCTTGTCACGCGTAATTGTTGACTTCAAAATTCTAAACTTCTATCTTCTATTCTCTCACAGATGGTGAGGAAACATGCAACCGGAGATGACAAGGCACTTGCGCCCTCTGCTAGAGCCGCTCGAGGCTGGGGGGGGGGGGTTGAGGCTGAGGACGTCCATGTTGTGCAGCCAAAGCACCCGTACGAGCCACTATAGAGGAGCCACCAATAGCACCATTCGGAGCGCAGACATCTGAGATGTCTACTACTACTGCACCAGCTCTTTAGGAGACCCTTGCACTGTTCTTGAGCATGTTTAGTACTCTAGCTCAAGCATAGTTGATTCCCTTTGCTCCTTCCACATCTCAGTCGGGGGCGAGGAGCATAGACTCCTGCCGCCCATACCCCTGAGCGGTGGGTTCAGGTTGATTAGATTCCAGAGGTTATATCGGTGCCATCTGTAGCCCCAGTTCAGCCCGAAGGTAGGGAAGCAATTTGAGAGGAGGAGTAGCGTAGACTCGAGAGGTACAAGAAGTACCACCCTCATACTTTAAGTGGCCTAGCATCAGAGGATGCTCAGGGATTTCTTGAGGAGTGCCACCGTATCCTCCGTACTGTGGGCATATCAGAGTCGAGTGGGGTTTCTTTCACTGCGTTTTAGCTTAAAGGAGCAGCTTATCAGTGGTGGCGTACTTATGAGTTGGACAGTCCGGCTGAGGCAACTTCACTTAAATGGGCTCAGTTCTCGAATGTGTTTTCGAGAGAGTATATCCTTTAGAGCCTCAGGGTGCTATGACTATGTCAGAGTATGCAGTTCATTTTAGTGACTTGGCTAGACATGCAGCGGCCTTAGTTTCTACAGTTTGAGAGAGAGTTCGTCGGTTTATTGAGGGACTCTATCCCTGCATCAGGACTAGCATGGCCCGGGAGTTAGAGATGTATATCTCGTATCAGTATGTTGTGATTATTGCTAGGAGAGTGGAGGGCATGCTTGCTTGGGAGAGAGATGAGAGAGGGCAAGAGGTCTCAAGAGTCTGGCCATTATTCTGGTGCTCGTGCCCCAGCTACAGTTCGACATGGTAGACGCTATGTGAGTCATCCCGTTTATTCAGCTCTTCCAGCCGCCAGTGGTGTTCCAGCCCCTTCTAGGCCCCAGGATCCTTATTATGCACCTCCAATATCTAGTGTGCCTCCTGCACGGGTACTTTTAGCGGTCAGTATAGCGTACCTGGCCCGAGCCAGCCACAACAGCTATGCCCTCCTAGACCTTGTTTTGAGTGTGGCGACACTCACCATATGGTGAGGGATTGCCTCAAACATAGAAGGGGTGAACCTCCACAGACTTCTCAGCCATAGCATTCTCCACGGGGTCCCTAAGCTATGATTATAGCACCAACTACCACTCCACCTACTCAGTCAGCTTGAGGTGGAGGTGGGGGAGGTAGAGGTTGCCCTAGAGGGGGAGGTCAGGCCAGTATTATGCCCTTCCTGCTCGCACAGTGGCAGTTGCTTCCGACTCTGTCATTACAGGTATTATTCTGGTCTATCATAGAGATGTGTCGGTTCTATTCGATCCAGAATCCACTTATTCCTATGTGTCATCTTATTTTGCCCCGTATTTGGGCGTATCTCAGGATTATTTGAGTTCCCATGTTTATGTGTCTACTCCTATGGGAGATTCTCTAATTGTGGACCGCGTGTGTCGGTCGTGTTTTATTGTTTTTAGTGGTTTTGAGACCAAAGCCGATTTATTATTGCTTAGTATGGTAGATTTTGATATTATCTTGGACGTTGACTGCTTGTCGCCCTAGTATGCTATTCTTGATTGTCACGCTAAGACCATGATGCTGGCTATGCCAAGCATACCGCAATTAGGGTGGATGGGTACCTTAGATTACACTCCCAGCAGAGTTATTTCATTTCTTAAAGCTCAACGAATGGTTGAGAAGGGGTGTGATGTGTATCTAGCTTATGTGAGAGATGTCAGTATTGATACCCCTACAATTGAGTCAGTTCCAATAGTAAGGGGCTTTCCGGATGTGTTTCCAGCTGATCTTATGTGCATGTCTCCCGATAGAGATATTAATTTGGCATTGATTTATTGCCGGGCACTCAGCCCATCTCTATTCCTCCATATTGTATGGCTCTTCCTAAGTTGAAGGAACAATTATAGGAATTACATGATAAGGGCTTCATTCAGCCTAGTGTGTCACCTTGGGGTGCTCCTATCTTGTTTGTGAAGAAAAGGGAGGGTTCTATTCGTATGTGCATTGATTATCGCCAATTGAACAAGGTCATAGTGAAGAACAGGTATCGTTTGCCTCGAATTGATGACTTCTTTGATTAGTTACAGGGTTCTAGAGTGTTTTCCAAGATTGACTTACATTCAGGCTATCATCAGTTGAAGATTCAGGAGGCAGATATCCCGAAGACTGCTTTCAGGACTCGGTATTGTCATTACGAGTTCCTTGTGATGTCATTTGGGTGGACATACACCCCAACAATATTTATGCAATTGATGCACAGTGTATTTTGGCCCTATCATAACTATTTTGTCATTGTGCTTATTGACGACATCCTAGTGTACTCCCGGAGTCGAGAGGATCATGAGCAGCACCTGAGGACTGTACTTCAGACCTTGAGAGAGAAGAAATTATATGCAAAGTTCTCGAAATGTGAGTTCCGGTTAGATTCCGTGGCATTTTTGGGTCACGTAGTGTCGAGTGAAGGGATTAAGGTGGATCCGAAGAAGGTGGAAGCAGTGTAGAGTTGGCCCAGACTGTCCTAAGCTATAGAGATCCGTAGCCTTATTGGTTTGGCGGGGTATTACCGTCGGTTTATTAAGGGATTTTCATGTATTGCAGCACCTATGACAAGGATGACCAAGTCAGCTCATTTCATTCCTTTTATGAAGCGTGCCGGTATCTATCATCTTTGATCGGAGTACGCATTTTACATCACGGTTCTGGAGGGCTGCACAACATGAGGTAGGTACTCGGGTGGAGTTGAGCATGACATTACACCATAAGACGGATGGGCAGTCCGAGTGCACTATTCAGATTCTAGAGGATATGCTTTGTGTGTGTGTGATGGAGTTTGGAGGTTCTTGGGATCGGTCCTTGCCACTTGTGGAGTTTGCCTACAACAACAGTTACCAGTCCAACATTCAGATGGCACCATATGAGGCTCTGTATGGTAGACGGTGTCGATCCCCTGTGTGTTGGTTCGAGTCGGGCGAGGCTAGATTATTGGGTACGGGCTGAGCCCAAGGTTCATTGGTCCATTTGAGGTGTTGCGGCGAGTTCGGGAGGTTGCTTATGAGATTGCCTTACCTCCCAGTCTAGCAGGAGTTCATCCAGTATTCAATGTTTCTATGCTCCAAAAGTAGCATGGTGATCCGTCTCACATGTTGGATTTCAGCTCATTCCAGTTGGACAAGGATCTATCTTATGTTGAGGAGCCAGGGGCTATTTTGGACAGGCAGGTTCAAAAGTTGAGGTCAAAGAACATCGCTTCAGTGAAGGTTCAATGGAGGGGCCAGCCGGTTGAGGAGGCAACTTGGGAGACCGAGCAGGATATGCGCTGCCGTTATCCTCATTTTTTCACCACTTCCGGTATGTCTCTATGCTCGTTCGAGGAGGAACGAATGTTTTAAGAGGGGGAGGATGTAATGACCCGGACGGTCGTTTTGAGAGTAATAGCCCTGGTCCCCTATTAACTTCTTTCCACGTATCTGTTCAGTTTATGTGATTTGCCGGGAGGTTTAGTTTGGGTTTTTGGAGTGATTTGGGGCACTTAGTCCCTAAACGGAAGCTTAAGTCTTAGGATTTTGATTGTAGTCAGAACTATGTGAAGACGACCCCAGAATGGAGTTTCGTCAATTCCGTTAGCTCCGTAGGGTGAATTTTGACTTAAGGACGTGTCCGGAATGTGTTTTGGAGGCCTGTAGCTTATTTAGGCTTGAAATGGTGAAAGTCGAATTTTTGGAGATTTTGATCGGTAGTGGACTTTTTGATATCGGGGTCAGAATCCGATTCCGAAAGTTGGATTAGGTCCGTAATGTTGAATATGATTTGTGTGCAAAATTTGGGGTCAATCAAACGTGGTTGATAGGTTTCGGCATCGGTTGTGGAAATTTGAAGTTCTTTAAGTTTGAATTGGAGGGTGATTCACAATTTTAGCGTTGTTTGATGTGATTTGAGGGCTCGACTAAGTTTGTATGGTGTTTTAGGATTGGTAGGTATGTTTAGTTGAGGTCCCGGGAGCCTCGGGTTGATTTCATGTGGTTATCATTTTTGGATTTGGGAAGATAGGAGATTTTCTGGTGTTTCTATTGCTGGTTTCCTTCATCGCATTCGCGACGGAGTTCTCACGTTCGCGTAAGGCATCTGGGAGACCAGCTGAGGTTGTGCGTCGCGTTCGCGAAGCTGTGGAATATCGAGTCTTCACGTTCGCGATATGGACCTCGTATTCGCGTAGAGGAATGGTCAGATAGGGATCCAAGAATTTAGCCTACGCGTTTGCGAAGAGGGTCCCGCGTTCGCGTAGGGTCAGGCAGTGTAAGCATCCGCGTTCGCGAGTGGACTCTCACGTCCGCAAAGAATGTTTTAGTAGTGAGGAATTTTTATGCTTCGCGAACGCGAGGCACATACCGCGCTCGCGAGGAAGGGTTACCTGGGTAGAATATAAGATTTCAAAAACGAGGGTATGACCATTTTTATCAGAACTTGAGTTTGGGAGCTCGGATTTGGACGAGATTTTGAGGTATTTTCAAAGTTATCAATTGGGTAATGATTCTACACTTGATTTTGGTTATATCCCATTAATCTATCATTTAATTTCGGATTTGGGGAAAAAATTTGGGAAAAAATGGGAAGAAGTTCTTCAACTAAGATTTTGGGTTTTGATTGGTATTTTGAAATCGGATTTGGATAATTTGGTATGAGTGAACTCGTGAGTGAATGGGAGTTCATATTTTGTGACTTTTACCCGATTCGGAGACATGGGCCCGGGGAGACTTTTTAGGGCGATTTTCTAATTTCTTGCTTTAGCTTTGATTTCATTAACTAGCGTAGTTTCTTATGGTTATATTTATGATATGTAATTGATTTTGGCTAGATTTGGGCCATTCGGAGTCAGATATTCATGGAAAAAGCATTGTTACAGATTGATTTGAGCTTGGTTCGAGGTAAGTCGCTTGCCTAACCTTGTGTGGGGGAACTCCCCTTAGGATTTGGTATTGTTATGATATGTGAGTGTCATGTACGTGAAGTGACGAGGCTCGTGCATACACGGGCTATTTGTTGTAAAACTCCAGTTTTCACTGTGTAATAACTTGTTTCGCTTTAATTGAGTTATACTAGCATATGTAATTATCTGGAAGATCAGGAGAAAACCACATTCACATCCCCATACGGGAACTTTGCATTTTCCAGGATGCATTTCGGTTTGTGTAATGCACCGGCCACTTTCCAGCGGTGCATGATGGCTATATTTACCGACATGGCAGAGGATTTCTAGGAAGTATTCATGGATGATTTTAGTGTTGTGGGTGACTCTTTTGATTAGTGTTTGAAGAATCTTGACAAAGTGTTGGCTCGGTGTGAAGAGACAAATCTTGTGCTCAACTGGGAAATATGCCACTTCATGGTCGAGGAGGGCATTATCCTCGGCCATAAGATCTCAAAGAAAGGAATAGAGGTGGACAAGACTAATATCGAAGTGATTTCAAGACTTCCTCCTCCTACTTCAGTTAAGGGGGTTAGGAGTTTTCTTGGGCATACGGGTTTCTACCGAAGATTCATCAAAGACTTTTCTAAGGTAGTGAATCCTTTGTGCAAACTATTGGAAAATGATGCAAAGTTCGTGTTCAATGAGGAATGCATGAAAGCTTTTGAACTTCTCAAGTACAAATTGACAACTACTTCTATCATAACCGCACCCAATTGGAGCTTACCTTTTGAGCTTAAGTGTGACGCAAGTGATGTTGTGGTGGGAATGGTCTTAGGTCAAAGGAAAAACAAGATGTTTCACCCGGTGTATTATGCAAGCAAAACAATCAATGATGCTCAAGTGAATTACACGGTGACGGAAAAAGAGTTGTTAGCAATTATTTTTGTAATGGAGAAATTTAGGCCCTATCTCATGGGGGCCAAGGTGATAGTTCATACATATCATGCATCACTCCGCTACTTGATGACAAAGAAGGATTCCAAAGCAAGGTTGATGAGATGGGTTTTATTGCTTCAAGAGTTTGACCTTGAGATTGTGGATCGAAAAGGGTGTGAAAACCAAGTGGCGTACCACTTGTCCCGCTTGGAGGAAGAAGGGAGGCCCCTTGATGGCCTAGAAATTAATGATTCTTTCCCTGATGAGCAACTCCTCTCGGTATCTGTGAATGGCATGCCTTGGTTTGCGGATGTTGCAACTTTTTTGTGACCGGTATTATCCCGTGTGAGCTCTCTTCTAATCAAAGGAAGAAGCTTAAACGGGATAGTTTGGACTACTATTGGGACGGGCCTTACTTGTTCAAAATCTGTAATGATGGGGTGATCCAGAGATGTGTTCCGGAAGAGGAGCAAATGAGTATTCTGGAGGCTTGTCATTCCTCTCCCTACGGTGGTCATCATGGTGGGGCGAGGATAGCTTCAAAGGTGCTTAGTTGTGGTTTTTATTGGCCTACTCTATACAAGGATGCTGGTGAGCTGGTGAAGAGATGTGATGAGTGTCAGAGAGCAGGTGGAATTTTAAAGAAGGATGAGATGCCTCTCAACACTATTCTTGAGGTTGACATATTTGATGTTTGGGGAATTGATTTCATGGGACCCTTTATGAGTTCTTGTGGCAACACATACATTCTGGTGGCCGTTGATTATGTTTCAAGGTGGGTCGAGGTCGTGGCTTTACCCAACAACGAGGCCCAGAGTGTGGTGGCTTTTTCTCAAGAAGAGTATCTTTGCTCGGTTTGGCACTCCTAGAGCTATCATCAGTGATGGGGGTTGTCATTTTTGCAATAAGGCATTTGACACTTCGCTTACAAAGTATGGTGTCAATCACCAGGTTTCTACCCCTTACCATCCTCAAGCTAGTGGGAAAGTTGAAGTCTCCAACATGGAGATCAAAATCATATTGTCAAAGACGGTGAATGCAAATAGGACCGACTGGTCAAAAAAACTAGATGATGCTTTGTGGGCTTACAGGACTGCTTACAAGACTCCGATTGGTATGTCTCCGTACCGGTTGGTGTTTGGGAAAGCTTGCCATCTCCCAGTTGAGTTAGAGCACAAGGCAATGTGGGCTTTGAGGAAGCTAAATCTTGAACGGGATGTTGCAGCAAATCTCCGTGTGGAGCAACCCAATGAGCTTGATGAGTTCCGGTTTCATGCTTACTCCAGTGCGTCCTTGTATAAGGACAAGATGAAGTACCTACATGACAAGTATGCTCAGGGCAAGGAGTTCAAATTAGATGATTTGGTTCTTTTGTTCAACTCCCGGTTACGATTGTTTCCGGGAAAGCTTAAGACGAAATGGAGTGGATCTTTTGAGGTGGTGCTTGTGACTCCGTTTGGTGCTCTTGATTTGAAAGTTCTGTTGCTACCAACTTCTTTCTTTGTAGTCTATTAGATCTACATGCTCTAGTACAAAAATGGTGAGATCTTAAGAGTTAATGGGCACAAAGTCAAGCACTATCTTGGCAAGTTTGATGACAGCCACGTGGTGGCACTGATCCATCTCAAGTGATTGATAGTAACCTGCGTCGTGCCACGACGTTAAATCAGGCGCTTCTTGGGAGGCAACCCATGTGTTTTTCTTTGATTTTCTTCTTAGTGTAGGATTTATTTTTGAACTAACTGGTTGTGAGATGTGTATAAGGATGTTTGATGCAGTACAGGACTATTCTGGAAAAATTTGGCACTCTCTGAAGTTTGGACCGCTGCCGCGCTCGATATTTCGTGGTCGCGATGGCCTTACCGCTGGGGCACAAATTGATTGCAGTCAGCGGTGCTAAAATGTCCAAAATAGAGGTTCTCTGAAGTTTCAACCGCTGACGCGGTGTATTTTTCGCGGTCCGCGGTGACTTACCGCTGTCGCGGATCATTTTTCACGGTCCGCGATGCATTTACCGCGGCTTCGGTAGGTAAGATTATGTGGGTCCCAGTGTTTTTCTATAAATAGAACCTCAGACTCCCTTTTTCACTTTTCGCTCCTTGCACTCTTAAACAACATAGAACACTGTTCACATACGCCCTAATTTCCACAACACAAGAACTGAACTTCATTTGTATTACATCTTACTTCTGGTAATTCAAATCTATCCTTAGTCTTTAATTCTGTTCTTATTTTCTTTTAACTTGATCGTTCTTACTTCTTCTTCTTCCTTTTTCTTTTAATTTTGACTTAGGGTTCTGTAGTGTTAATTAAAATTAGGATTCAATTGGTTAGAAGTGGTTATTAACTACCTAGTGGGATTGATAATGTGTTGTGTATGCCAAAATGCATGAAAATTAGAAACCCTAGGTGTTGAACCCTAATATGACTACCGTGACCGCGGTTGATTTTCTGCGGTCCGTGGTGCCTCTCCGCTACTGGATGGTTTTTCTGCGGTCCCCGATGCTATTGAATCAGAGAGTGGGTAGTCTGAATCCCAAATCTCTGCGGCTGCGGTTGGTTTTTTGCGGTCCGCGGTGCTGTCTTCGTGGCGGCAATGCATTTTCCGCGGTCCCCAGTCTGCTGTTTCAACTGATATTCTGCACTGCTTCATCTGGTAATGATACTAACAATGTTCAATTGATTATACTTGCAGACAATGGTTAAATCCAGAGGAGGTGGTGACAAACAAAAAGGAAGAGGGGAGTCCTCCTGGGGTAGGGGATGAGGACAGATCAAGCTGACCCCAGCAGTCCGGAAGTCCATTGGGGAACTGAGGAAGAATATCAAAGTTGCAGATAGAGCTGCTTCCCGAACCACGAGAAGTGAGAATGTGCCCTCCCGGGAGGCCTCGGAGTCTGATTTCGTGCTTACTCTTGTTGCTTACTTCCCGGGAAGATTTCGCTTGAGAGATGAACCTACACATCCAGACTCTCCTACTGCTCGTGCTTCAGTTCATGTTTTTTCTGAGTCGTCTGAGGGCTCAGCAGAGAGCAGTGATAGTGCAGCCTCTACCTCACCTACAGCTTCGTCACCTGGAGAGGATCCCATTAATGATACGGTACCGGATGAAGAGGGAGGGGGTGTGCCTCAAATCGGGGGTATAGAAAGAACTAGAAACCCTGAAGTGTGGCAAATGAGGTTTGTCAGTGAGATGGCATACCACAAGTTCCGGGAGTGGTGGCTTCTAAGGCCACTTATTCTTGAGCGCCAATTCATAGAGAGGGATCTTCTGCCTCACAACCCCAACGTGAAGAGGCAATTCTGGGAGCGATTGGGATGGGACTATTTCACCAGCAAGGTGTGGGATGCTAATGAGCACTTACTCAAGGAGTTGTACGCCAATGTCTCCCACATCAAAAGGGACACAAAAGTGACTAAGGTGCGAAATTTGAAAGGTAGGTTTGATGGGAAGACAATAAATGACTACCTGGGCTTCAATGATCAAGATGAGACATTGTACTTGGAGAAGGTGGCGATGGATGAGGCATCCCGCCCGTGGTTAGCATCATACCTGGCTATCCCGGACACCACCCCAGCATGGTTGACTGCAGGGGTTCCTATCTTGAGGAAAACCCTAAACTTTGAGGCGAAGGGGTGGGAGACCTTTGTATCCAGCAGGCTGGAACCCACTTCCCATGAAAACACCATACCGGTCTCCATGGCGATATTAGTGGCGGCTATTATGGAGGGGTTCCCAATCAATGCCGGGAATGTCATGTCTAGGGTGATCACTAGGGTGGTAAATGAGGGTGATATATCATACCCCTTCCCGAACTTCCTTACAATGTATTTGGAGGATCAGGAGGTGGAGTAAAGAAAATTTGACGTGAAGGTGAAACCCAAGATGCCCTTTTCATGGTACAGCCTCAAGGCTCCGAACCACCACAAAGCCAAGGAATCTAAGGGCACAGCCACTACTTCTACTGGCCAGTCCGAGGGGCCAGTAGTAGTAGTCCTTTCTTCTCAGCCTCCCACTGCCATACTAGAGCCTGCCCTCGGACCATCTACTTCACTCCTCCAGATATTCCATCCTCCTCAGCCTACCCATTGACTTTCCACAGATTGAGTCAAACACTCTCCAGTATTAACAACTGGATGCAGGCAGCAACTTCTAAGTTGTCTGTGCTATCTAGCTCAGTGGCAGCCCAGTCAGTGCCCCTACAGCCACAGGTGCCAGCTTCGGTACAGGAGACTCTCAAGGATCTTCTGGACAACCAGATGAAGCTCCTCGATAACCAAAAGCTGATAATGGATACTCTAGCAGTTCAAGGCAAAACACTTCAAGAGCTGATCAAGTCAACATAGAAGCTGAGGAAGACTCGGGCCTTGAAGGAGTCAGTTAAGGAGTTGAGGGGTGAAATAGAGAAGATGAAGGCAGCTGACCACTTGCCTTTGGAGCTACTATTGCATGATCAGCCTCCAGCAGCTCAGACAGAACAAGTTCCAGAGCAGGAGATTGAGAGAGCTCCAAAGAGGAGGAGAGTGATGCCATAGGTGGATGATGTAGAGATTGAGCTTGAGGAGGTGGAGGGTGTTGCTTCTGGCCAGCCACAGGCCCCCGCGACAGATGATCCAGGTGCCCAACCACAGGACCCCATGCTACCACAGGACCTCATGCAGACGGAGGATCCATAGGGAGTTCTCTTTACTCTCTATCTTTCTTTTTGAGCTTATTTTTTGTTAGTTAGCATTGAGGACAATGCTAGCTTTCATTTGAGGGGGTGGCCCTACTTTGATGATTTGGATTGTAATTATGACATTATTTTCTTTCTTTATGCTTATTTTTCACTTTTGTATGTATATAAATTTACCTTTTGTTTTACTTTTCGTTATTGTTCTATCTTGGTCTGTATATAAAGTTACTCTCATGTATATATTCTTTTATTCTTATGTAAATTCATCTAAATCCCCCTTTTTGTACATATTCAGTTTACTTTCAGCATTTTTCTTCATAGCTTCTTTTGCAATTTCCTTAATAGTATAGCTTCTTATTTCATTTAGTAGCTTCTTTTTTGGTTAGTAGCTTCTTATTTTATAATTTTTTGTTATCAATAAGCCTTTGGTTTTCTTAATGCTACGGTTCTTTCCAAAGGTGGGATTTGTGTGAACCAGGTGGCTCTTCCCGATGATAGATGGCATGACAACCTTCTTAAGGGTTTGAGTCTGTTTTTCTTTTCGTTTTTGTGTAAATAGTAGTTAATGAGCAATGCTGCCGCAGGTAAAGCTTAACTTGGGCCTAACACATTTACCTTTGACCATATGGTTAGAAGCAAATTGGTGTGTAGGATAGTGATAGCTGTGACCTTAAGACTCTTGGGTTGACTAAACAATCATCAAGTGGTTTTTCGGAACCATTTGCGTTGCTCAAATCTTAGCTAAGGTTGTTGTGGGCCCCCGACTCTGATCTTTAGCAATCCTATAGCTTGTGTGGTGAGGTATTGAGTTGCAAGTCCAAGTCCCGTGCCAATAAGTCTAGAACTTGCCCTGAATGTTTCTTGAAGTGAAATCCTAAGTGAAGCTCGACTTGAGAAGTGATTATAGGCTCTCTTTGATCATAAGTGAGACTTGAAAACATCCATAGCCTACCAATGATAATGTCCCTAGTCAACCCCGTTGAGCCATAGCCCCTATTCTTCCAATAACCATGATACAAGCCATTATCCATTCTAAAATGATTGGCACCCTATCTTTCCTTAGCACAAGGCAAAAGCATAAGTTTGGGGGGAGAGACGAGGAATGCAAAAGTGATAAAAGGTAAAAAAATGAAGAAAAGGAAAAGCAAAAAGAGAAAAAGAAAGAAAAGACAAAAAGCCAAAAAGAAAGTGAACAATGTAGAGGAAATGAAGGGATTCAATAAAAACAAAAGGATGAAAGGCATGGAAAGGTTGGAAAGGAGAAAAAGAATTGAAATGATCAAGAAAGAGTGACAATGTGTCTCTCTAACCCCTAAAGAAGTAAATGACTCAAAGAGTCAAGAAAATATGTGCTAAAATGAAGCAAATGAAGTGCTTAAGGGAAGATGAAACCTTATTAGACCAATTTATCCTACCCTGAACCAAAAGCCTTCATTACATTACCACAAAAGCCCTATATGGTCTTGAGTTGGGTGAGCTTACATTAGTGGTGATTCACATAAGGGGAAAGATTATGGTACTTAGAGCCGGACTTGAGACCTTCCTTGAGAGAGATGAGTGTGTTTTCTACAATCCTCGTTCTGAGTACTATAATCTAAAAGTGAGGTTTGCTTATGGAGAGTTGAGAAATATGAGTTTGGGTTCCACAGTGACCAATGTAACAGAAAGAGTTTCCTTGATGAGTTGAGTCAACTCTTGATGCTTTTGTGTCACGCTATAGCCATGGTGTTAAAAAGTTGTGTATTTTTGATAATGCATTTGAGTTGAGGGTAATTGTTAGTCCCAATTGATTCTTGATGAGGTTACTTTAGGACAACTGAATTTTCCTTTATTTTATCTTGAGGAGGTGGGAATTACTTTGTTTGCTTGAGGACAAGCAAAAACTTAAGTTTGGGGGAGTTGATAACTAGGGATTCTAGTCTATTTGATGCTCCTTTTTGCTTGTGTTTTGGACTAAAATGTGTACAAGTATTCCCAAAAGCTAACTTCTTGTTCTTGTTTGCAATGTTTGGTCAAAAGGAGACAAGGATGTCATAACCAGTTCAAAAAAGATGTGAAACATGCATAAGTTCAAAACCAAGTCAAAGCAGCGCTACAGCGGAAAATCCACCGCGGCCGCAGAAGACCCACCGCGACTGCGGTCCTTTTATTGCATTCCGCAGTGGCAAGGTTCAGAAAGATACAATTTGAGGCATTGCAAGTTACCACGGTCCGCGGTGATTTTATGCGACCGCGGTACCCCTACCGCGACAAAGGTCCTTTTACCGCGGTCCACGGAGAAGAGATTTAGAGAGCCTAGAGTCTGAGCTAAAGCTGAATACCACCGTCCGTGGTAGCCTCACCGCTACAGCGGTCATTTTCCGCTATCAGCGGTACCTCTGTTAGGGGCATTTTGGTCCGAAAAATTTGGCTGTGTATAAATACTACTTTTTCAGATTTTTAGGTCATCTTATCTGTAGTTGAGCACGTGAATGCTGCATTTTACCTATTTTGAGTAATTTTTTAGCTTGTTTAGAAATTAATCTTAGAATCTTAACTTGGAATTACATTTTATGGGTTATCCTTCATCTCAATCTATGATTTCTTCTTCAATTATGAGTAGCTAAACCCATTAGCTAGGGTGTGGCTCAACCCTAGTGTGGGTATTTAATGGGTCTCTTGTTTTAGGGCTTAGATGTTTATGGGTGAATGATATTTGGCCTGTTTTGTGCTTTTAATGTTGAATTGGTGGTTGAAAATACTAATTAGTGTCTTTTTGACTTAGGCTCTTTTTGAGAAAGAGAGTCCAAGTCTAGGAAATTTAAGCCAACAAGGAATTGGGGTGCATTCTATCTTATTCAAGAGATTGATAGCCCCAATTAAAGGGTTAAACCTAGATATAGTAATACCCGACTTGAGCCAATTTTTCTTGCACAAATTTGAACACCCAATTGGACTTGAGAAAGCAAATTAGGTCATAATCACTCAAACTACTGAGAGGTATAGAGTGAGTGGTTTCGTGCATTGGCTATATCAGGATCCTAGCTATAACAAATTGCCCTAAGTTTTAGATCTCGTTAGATACTCACCTAGGAGTAAGTCACTTCCCTTAGTCTACCAATCAAGAAAAGTCTACAAAAAAAAAATATCATACTTAGTCAAATTTCCTGCATCATTAGTATAAAATTTAGAATAGTAAAAAAAATCGAAGCATGTTTGGAAGTGTGAAAAATTACACTGTGCATTGCTAGTTTAGATAGGAACCCAATCCCTAACTTATTCTAGCTCCCTGTGGATTCGATCCCGACCTTCTCGGGTAAAAGCTGCATCGACCGCTCTTGCCACTCTATTGTGGTGTAGGGTTGGACCCGATCACATATTCCTAGAGAAGTATATTCCAATTTCATAGAGGGAGGAGTTTCGGGGTTAGTTCGAGCAGCTCCAGCAAGGTCAGATGTCTGTGACCGATTATGAGGTGAGACTCACTGAGTCTCATCATGTATCTATCATTCTTCCTATAGACACACAGAGAGTGTAGAGATTTATTATGATCTTACACTATGGGATACATGTTTCTATGGCCTGAGAGGTAGAGTTGGGGACTCCTTTCCTCCAGTTAGTAGATATAGCTCAAAGGATCTAGCGTATCCGCAACCAGGGTAGAGAGTTCACGTCCAAGGATAAATAGCCTCAGCATTATAATGGATTCAGTGGCGCCCCGTTTGGGGGCAAAGATCAGTTTATGAAGGGACATCTTAGCGGTGGGCTTACTTTAGTGACATTCCAGAGAGCACCTACTATCCGCCAGCTATTCATAGTTCCTCTAGTGGGTACTCAGTCCATCAAGGCCAGATCCAGATTCAATAGTTTTCCACCCTGAGAGGTTGTTTCGAGTGCAGGGAGTTTGGTCATGTAAAGAAGTTTTATCCCAGACTTCGGGCAAGGCAGTGCAGTAGGGTCATCAGCCCATGATTATCGCACCAGCTGCCACATCGCGGCCATAGGCGAGGTCAGGTGGGTAAGGGTCACCCTTGATGTGGAGACCAGTCAGGTGGCGCTCTGGACAGATTTTATGCCTTTCCAGGTACACCAAAGGCATAGCCTCCTATACTGTGATCTCATGTATTATTTCTATTTGCCATAGAGATGCTTCAGTACTATTTGATCCAGGGTCTACCTATTCCTATGTATCTTCTCTTTTTGATCCTTATATGGATGTATCTCGTGAGTCCTTGGGTTTTCCTGTATATGTGTCCACTCAGGTGGGATTGTGTTTTTGTGGATCAGGTTTACCAGTCCTGTGTAGTAACTTTTTGTGGGTACGAGACTAGAGCGGATCTTTTATTGCTCGATATGATTGACTTCAAGGTTATCTTATGAATGGATTGGTTGTCTTTGTATCAATCCATTCTTGATTTCTATGCCAAGACTTTTACCTTGGCGATGCCATAGATGCCTAGGATTGAGCGGCGAGGTTCATCTAGTAGTACATCGAGTAGGGTTATTTCTTTCTTAAAGGCTCTACATATGGTTGAGAAGGGTTGTTTGGCCTATTTATCCTTTGTTTGAGATAATGATATGGAGACTTCCAGGATAGGTTCAGTTCCTGTGGTAGGGGAGTTTCCGATGTTTTTCCTGCTGATGTACCAAGCATGTTGCCGGATCGTGATATCGATTTCATCATTTATTTGGCACCATGCACCAAGCCTATCTCTATTCCATCTTATCATGTAGCTCACATGGAGTTGAGAGCTGAAGGAGCAGCTTCAGGAGTTGCTCGATAAGGGATTCATCATGTCGAGTATGTCACCTTGGGGCGTAGCGGTATTATTAGTGAAGAATAAAAATGGGAGTATGCGGATATACATTGTTTACTGACTGCCGAATAAGGTCACAATCAAGAATAAGTATTTGTCGTCGTTCATTGATGATTTGGTTGATCGGCTTCAGGGTGAGTGTTCTCAAAGATCGACTTAAGATTTGGGTATCATCAGTTGAGGGTTCGTGCTTAGGATGTTCCAAGGACGGCTTTCTGAACTGGATATGGGCACTACAAGTTTTTAGTGATATCCTTCGGCTTGACTAATGCTCCAGCAATATTTAAAGATTTGATGAATCGGGTGTTCGAACCATATCTTGAATCATTTGTCATTGTCTTCATTGATGGTATATTGATCTACTCCTATAGCATGGAGGAGTGCGGGCAGCGTTTAAGGATATTGCTTTTGACCTTATAGGAACAAAAGTTGTATGCTAAGCACTCCAGGTGTGAGTTCTTATTAGATTTTATGACTTTTTTGGGGAACATTGTGTCCAGTGAGGGTATTAAGGTGGGTCCAAGGAAGATCAAGGTAGTTTATAGTTTGCCTCATCCTACCACAACGATCGAGATTAGGAGTTTCTTGGGGAAATCAGGTTATTATTGTTGGTTGAGGGCTTCTCATCTATTATAGCTCCTCTTTACTAGATTGACCTAGAAGGGTAATCCGTTTAGGTGGTCCAATGATTACGAGGGGAGCTTTCAGAAGCTCAAGACCCCATTGACTACATCACCAGTATTGGTTTTGCCTTCCGATTCAGGGATGTACATAGTGGATTGCGATGCTTCACGCGTTGGGTTGGGTTGTGTATTCATGTAGGAGGATCAAGTTATTGCATATGATTCTTGTCAGTTTACGAGAAGCATTACCATGTGCACAAATTTGAGTTGGATGCGATAGGTCATGCTCTTAAGATCTGGAGAAATTATCTTTATAGAGTTTCGTGTGAGGTTTACACTGATCACCGTAGCTATAACATCTGTTTAACCAGAAGGATCTCAATCTGAGGCAATGCAGGTGGCTTGAGTTATTGAAAGACTTTGACAATACCATTCTTTATCATCTGGACAAGGCGAATGTGGTCGCAAATGCCTTGAGCAGAAAGGCTGAGAGTGTGGATAGTTTGGCGTTCATTCCAGCAGAGCAGAGGCCATTCACTTTGAACATTCACTCCTTGGCTAACCGACTTATGGGGTTGTATATTACATAGCTTAGTCATGTTCTTGCGTGTTTTGTGGCTCAGTCTTCTTTATTCAAGCAGATTAAGGCTCGTCAGAATGATGATCCGCACTTTTTGGTCCTTAGAGAGACGATACTATGAGTTGATTCCAAGTAGGTGACTATCAGAGATAATGGTGTACTGCGACTCCAAGGTTGAATATGTGTTCCTAATGTTGATCACCTGAGGGAGTCAATTCTAGAGGAGGCACACAGTTTGCGTTATTCCATTCATCAAAGTGCCACGAAGATATATCGCGACCTGAGGCAGCATTACTGCTGGTAGTGGATTAAGGACATAGTTGAGCATGTGTTGAGATGTTTGAATTGTCAGCAGGTTAACTACGAGAACCAGAGGCCAAGTGGCTTACTTTAGCAGATGGTTATACCGTAGTGGAAATAGGAGTGCGTCACTATGGATTTCGTGATTTGCTTGCCGTGGACATTGAGGAAATTTGATGTTTTTAGGGTCACTGTCGACAGACTAAAGTTTGCGCACTTTATTCCGGTGATGACTATATATACTTCGAAGAGGTTGGCCCAGATTTGTATCTAGGAAATTGTTTAGTTGCATGTCATTCCTATCTCCATTACTTCAGATCGAGCTACTCAGTTCACTTTGTATTTCTGGAGAGAAATACAGACTGATTTCAGTACTTGGGTAGAGCTTAGCACGGCCTTTCATTCACAGACCGACGAGCATTCGAAGCGAACAGTTCAGATTCTGGATGATAAGCTTAGAGCGTACGTGATTGACTTCGGAGGGCAATAAGATCGATTCTTACCGTTGGCCAAGTTGGTGTACAACAAAAACAATCAATCTAGCATTAAGATAGCTGCTTTTGAGGCCTTGTATGGTCGACTATTATTCCCCTCTTGATTGGTTCGAGCCCGGCGAGGCTAGGTTGTATGGTACTGATTTGATAAAGGATGCCTTAGATAAGGTAAAGATGACTGAGGAGTGACTTCGTACATCACAGTCCAGGTAGAAGAGTTACGCGAATACACACGATTTGTCATTTATGGTGGGCAAGAAGGTACTTTTGAAATTCTCGCTGATGAAGAGTATCAGGAGATTCGGAAGGAGAGGAAAGTTGAGTCTGAGGTTCATCGGCGCATCCAATGTTTTGGAGCGAGTTGGCGAGGTTGCATACAGACTTGCTTTGCCTCCTAGCCTATCGGGGGTTCATCCGGTATTTCACATGTCTATGCTCTGGAAGAACCATGCCAACAGGTCCTATGTGTTGGATTATAGCATATTTCAGATGGATGGGAGCTTGAGTTATGAGGAGGAGAAGGTTGCCATTGTTGATAGGCAAGATCGCAGATTAAGGTCTAAGGAGATTTCAGCTATGAAGCTTCAATGGAGGGGTCAGCCAGTCAAGGAGGTGACTTAAGAGATCCAGGAGGACATGCATTGCAGATATCCACACTTATCAGGTGTTGATACCCAACTTTTCCCTGTATATTTTTATATGCAAAATATCTCTAAAAATAGCATATATATGCATATATATAAGTATGTCCAAGCATCTTACTGTTTTTCTCATAATTTTAAAGATTTTAAACTGATTTATTTCCCTTTTCATCCATCAAAACCCAATGATTATTTCCAAAATTATTATTTTGGTAATTCATTTCTTTGAATTTTATATTTATATATGGCTAAGGTATTTTTTACACATTTTTTACAAATTTATTTGGTATTTTTAAGGATAGAATTGCATAATTGCAATATTAGCCATTTTTAGGTTTAAATTCGTCTCATATTCATAAATGAGATTTCATATTTTTAAATGGATAATTATGTATTATAGATCATTTTGGTGCTTTCAATTTATTTCCAGAAATCAATTTACTATTTTTTATAATTTTAAAAGGGAAAATTGGCTATTTAAATAATAGCCCAATTCGTTTCAATTTTAGCCTAAAATCTGACCCCAAATTGGACTCCAATTTCCAGCCCAATTTCAATTAAAACCCGACCAAGGCCCCAATTACCCCTACCCGACCCAAAACCATATTAAATCCTGGCCGTTGATCTAAACGATCAACGGCCCTCATCCGTTCTTACCATTTTAAGCCAAACGACCCCCCAAACCCCTCATTTGCCTCACTCGTCTCTATCTCTCTAACCTCTGGTTCTCTCTAGAACCTTCCCCCCTTCCCCTCCTCTCCGATGAGTTCCCTTCATCTTCTCCGGCCACTTTCTGACCTGAATCCATGGTGCTTTCACCACCCACCAAGCCACCTATGGCTCCTCACGTTTGCTTACTGAATTTTCATGACTTGACCACGAAGAGTTGGGTCCAGACCTCTGTCGATTCAAGTTCCACGGCCATCTCCGGCAAGCCGTGTCTGTTCGAGCCTGGCCTCAACTCCTCCTGCTTAGATCCAAGCCTTTCTCACCGTTTGGGTTCCTCTGAAAATCCTAGCTTTGAGGTTTTTCTGATCTCTTTAGACCTGTTCCAGATTTATGCTTTCCCTAAGTTTTTAAACGATTTTCTGATTTTTTTTCAAAAAAAAAAGTTATGCTTTCAAAACCTTTATTTTCCGATCTAGGGTTTTGAGTTATGTGTGTTTCTCTGATTTTCTTCTTCTCTTGTATATTCTCTACTATGTTTCTCCTACTATGTTCTTGTTAAATCTCTTCTACCATGTTCTTCTATTATGTTGCTCCTACTGTGCTCTTGTTATGATTTCCCTACCATGTTTTTATTTGTTTCTTCTACCAGTTCTTCTACTGTTGTTTCGCACATTATTTTTCGCTTTGTTTCTCATGAGTTTCTGTTACTGAAAAGCATGTCGAAGGTCCCAGTTCCTTTGTAAGACCTTTGAACTTGTTTTGACTAGTATCTTTTGCTTTCTTGATTACCCGCCCTCTCATCTCGGCACTCGATTGATGGTAAAACCCTAAACTTTAGGGGTTCATCCGGGTTTGAGAACATTGGCTATGTGATATGTTTGTTCTTCATCTTCAAAGCTATCTGATTTCAGAAACCCTAACTATTTCGAGGTTCTGAACTTGTTACTTAACTGAGTCTCGAAATTCTTTGTCTCAACCTCTGTCTCTTTAAGCAATTCTGATTTTCCCCTAAAACTTTTCTAAGGTCTTTTACACTGGATCTTTTGTATGCTACTAGATGCTACTTCTCTTCTACATTGCTAACCTATGTGACTACCATGCTCCTATAGTCTATTATCTACGTATTTTGCATTGACACGACATCTTCTTAAAATGTTTGTATGCTCTTTATATGCGCTGAACTTCCCCTCTAAAATGACTTTCAAATTTTGATTAGTTTCAGACTTCCTTCTGTATAGGTTTGACTGATTTCTTTCCTTGTTTGCTGATTTCCCTATGACTCGATTTAAGTTATTTGATTGTCCTTAACTATTCTGACTTGGTTCATTCATGGACCAGTGATTACAAAATCTCTGATCCTTGATTTGCTGGCTACTAATTGATTTCTCTTACCTTATTTATGCAACCGTGTAATTCAAAGCTCTGCCCCTAAAATAAACTTCTATGTATTTACCCCTAATTGCGTACTTTGCACAAAAATGCTTGTTTGATTTCTTTCCTTAAATAACTTTTACCGTTTGAATCTGAAATCCTTAATTAAAGGAAGTCTTGTGTGATTGATTCTTAATTGATATTCAGTTCCTAAACTATTTTCTTACCTTATTTCTGCCTGATTTTCACACTATAAATGCACGACTCTTTCATTAACACACACGACTCACTCATAGTCTTTCTGAACTCACACTTACACGCAATAGTACTTTCTCTTATTGTCTGCATCGTGGCCTGTTTGCAAGACTTACTGCTTTTCTCTACTTGTTTCTTTGAAACTGGTATGTTCTGATTTAAGTTTCAGCACCACAACAATGTGTCTATCCCTATCTACTTACTGCTTTTGTATAGTTCAGCATTTCTTTTCCTGCCTGTTCTGTTATGAATCTCTATTCCCCACCCCCTTGTGTGTTTAAGCTATGGTTTGGATCATGGCAATATGTAAATTGTTGCCCATGAATCAAACCTGATCCCTTGGGATCCTAGCCTCTATTAATGTGTGTTTGGACAAGCTTATGGTATGCTAGCATTCTCCATTGTTGGGCATGCCCACATCCTGCCCTTGCCTCTTTCAATTTCCCTATTCCCCTGAACCCCTTATGTGTACTTATTTTCCTCTCCTTTTCCCCTTTCCCCTCTCAGAATTCGGCTTCTACACTTGCACTCTCTCTTAGTCTTTAAGTTCTGCCTCTTGTGAGCCTTGCCTTGGGACCTTGAGTTCCCTCTGAACTTGGACACTTGAGGGCTGGCCTTCCCACACTACACTTGTGTTAATCTGGTAATACATTTGGGTGTGAGCATTGCCCGGAGTCCCTTTGAGGCTCTTAGGGAACTTTGACACACTCAGATGGGAGAAAGGCTTTGGATCATGATCTTATGGAGTTGGTTTACCTCATATTTCAGACATGAAGTCTGAATCAGGCTCTCCTTGGTTGTCCTTGTATTTGTATTTTTTCTGATGTATTTATTTTTACTTTAATTTGGGTTGTAATAACTTGTAATAAACTCTTGGGGACGGCTAGTGAAAAGGGCGGGTAACTATGCATGCAAAGGGTAGATACCATATGTGACGACCCAAAGGGTCACCACTTGTTTCCTTACTCATCATGTGCTTCTGAGGCCTTGAAAACCTCATTTGGGGTTGCCTCGATTTGCATGCGCAGTCCGAGCGCGTAGCCGGAAAGCTTAAATATAACTTCTGTGAGAAAAATGCTAAATTTTGATATTAAATTGAATAAATTTGACTTCCGTCAACTTTTTGGGTAAACGGACCCGGACCCGTGATTGGACGGTCCCGAAAAGTCTGTAGGAAAATATGGGACTTGGGCGTATGCCCGGAATCGAATTCTGAGGTCCTAAGCCCGAGAAATGAATTTTTGTGTGAAATTATTTTCTGAAAATAATTAAGGAAATTGGAAATGAAATTTGATTAGAAGATTGTGGTATCGGGCCCGTATCTTGGTTCCGGTGCCCGGTACTAGTGTTATATATTGTTTAAGCGCTTTCTGTGAAATTTGGTTGAAATCGGACGTCGTTTGACGTGTTTCGGACTTAAAACTCTAAATTTGAAAGTTTATGAAGTTTGAAGAAAAACTAGTGATTTTGAGGTTTGACTCATTGTTTATGATGTTATTTTGGCGATTTGATCACACGGATAAGTCCATAGGATATTTTTGAGGTTGTGTGCATATTTGGTTTGGAGCCCCGAGGGCTCGGGTGAGTTTTGGATAGGTGTCGGAGTGCATTTTTGAACTTAGGGAAATCTGGAATTTCAGTTCTGCAATTTTCGCAATTGCGAAGCAGGCCTCGCAATTGCGAGCTCGCAAATGCGAGCCTGGCATCGCAATTGCGAGGAAGGGGGAACTGTGCTGGGTTCGCAAATGCGACCAAAAATCTCGCAATTGCGAGGTTGGACATTTCACAAATGCGAAGTTTAGTGTCGCAAATGCGAAGACCCCCAAACTGGCCTGAGTTCGCAAATGCGAACATTTTTATCGCATTTCCCATACCTGTACGAACCCAAGTTCGCATTTCCCATATCTGCAGCCCAGCATATTTTATACTTAACCTATTTTGAACTTCATTTTTCACATTTTCTCAAACTCAAACACCCATAGGTGATTTTCCAAGAAATCTTTCTTCTCCAAAACAATTGTAAGTTAATTTCTACTCATTTCTTTCAATCATTAACATCATTTAACATGTTTTTCACTTAAAATCAATGATTTTCATGGGTGAAATTGGGGGTTTTGGGTAGAACCTAGGTTTTCTAAAAATTCGGGATTTGGACCTCAATTTGAGGTCCGATTTCAAAACAAATTACATATTTGAGTTCGTGGGGAATGGGTAACCGGGTTTTGGTTCGAACTTCGGGTTTTGACCACGTGGGCCCGAGGGCGATTTTGGAATTTTTGGGAAAAACTTTGGGAAACTCATTTTTATGCATTCAAATTGATTCATTTAATGTTTATTAAAGCAATTAAGTAATTTGTGGCTAGATTCGAGGGGATTGGAGGTGGAATTACGGGGTAAAGCCATAGTTGAGGCTTGAGTTGAGTTCAAGGCATCGAGGTAAGTGTTTGGTTTAACCCTAGCTTGAGGGAATAGGAGTTGAGTCTTATTTGTAACTTGCTAATTGTCGAGTACAATGTATAGGCATGGTGACGAGCATCTATACATTGGTGAGTAGCATGACCGTGATTCCTTATTTTACAAATAGTTTGGTTGTTGTTATGCCTTCCATGCTTAATTGATGACTTCTATATGTTGTAAAGATATTCTGAGAGAAATTGTGATCTTGAAACTTCGTGGAGTATTGGCTCGGGTTGAAATACAAATTATGAAGGTATATGAGATAAGTAACTCCTTGGATCATTGGCTCAAGTGATAATGTGAACTATGAGATTAAAGTGAAAGAGAGAGAAGAGTTAATGATTTATTCCCTTGTCGGGACGTTGTTCGTTATTGATGTTGTACCCTTGCCGGGTTTTTAATTATTTGTTTGTGTACCCTTGCCGGGACTTCCATTCTTGTTTTATTATTCCCTTGCCCTTGTTTGTGATTGTTGATTGGGTGAGGAAGAGTGTTAAAGCACGAAGGGTGATGCCGTGCATTGTTTGTTTCTTGTGAGGAAAGAGTGTAAAGCACGAAGGGTGATGTCGTGCATTATTTGCTTATTGTGAGGAAAAGAGAGTAAAGCACGAAGGGTGATGCCGTGCCGCACGATGTGCCATTCCGTGCCTATTCTATTGATTATATGTGAGGAATGAGAGTAAAAGCACAAAGGGTGATGCCGTGTACGTTTGTTTATATTATTGCTTGGTGAGGATGAGAGTAAAAGCGCGAAGGGTGATGTCGTGCACTTATTGATCTCCATTCCTTATTGTTCTAGCTGTTGTGCTTTTCCTTTGTATTAGCCAATTTATACTTGAAACTATTATCTCCCCACAGCATGCTTCCCCTCCCATATTGTTTTACTTGTCTTGTATTTCGATTCCGCTGTATATATATAATTGCACAGGTTTATGTGGTAGTCCAGTCTAGCCTCGTCACTACTTCACCGGGGTTAGGCTAGAAACTTACCAGCACATGGGGTCGGTTGTGCTGATACTATACTCTGTGCTATTTTGCACAGATCCAGGTTTCGAGCAGCAGCAACATTAGTGTGGGAGTAGGCTTCATTTCAGCGAGACCCGAGGTAGCCTTGCAGACGTCCGCAGGCCCGGCATCTCCTCTATCCTTTATTTTTATCTGTTATCTCATTGTATTCGAGACAAATAGCTTATGTTCTCCTTCAGACGTTTGTATGTAGTATTCTTAGCAGTTCGTGAGTACAGTGACACCAGTCTTGGTAGAGGATTTTGCTGAACTTTCCGCATTTCTATTCAGTTTTATAAAATGTTAAGATTTCCGCTTGTTATTGAGTTTCGTTGCTTTTGTATTATTGTCGTAAATTGTTAAAATGGATTAGATTATTAATGGACAAGTAATTAAATTTGTCTTGCCTAGCTCTCATTAGTAGGCACCATCACGACTCCCGAGGGTGGGAAATCCGGATCGTGACAAGTTGGTATCAGAGCTCTAGGTTACATAGGTCTCACAACTCACGGACAAGCTTAGTAGAGTTTGAGGGATCGGTACAGAGACGTCTCTATTTATCCCCCAGAGGCTACCGAGTTAGGAAAAGTTTCACATTTGTTTCTTGCCATGCGATTTTGTTTCTCAATGCTAATTGAATTTCTACTCTGTTCATTCGCAAATGGCGAGAACACGTGCTTCTTCATCTTCTGATCAGCAGTCCCAGCCCCAGACAGCTCCCGCTAGGGGTAGAGGGCGAGGCCGAGGCCGAGACCGTGCTAGAGGCCGAGGTAGTGGCGGAGCTCAGCCCCGAGCAGCAGCACAAATGGCGGAGCCTCAGGACGCTCTAGTCCGATTGGTGGGCCTCATGGAGAGCGTCACCCGAGTAGGTTTGCTTCTTGTAGCACAAGCCGTCTCTCAGGCTGGAGGAGGGGCCCAGACTCCTGCTACTCACACTCCGGAGCAGGTAGTTCCCCCGATTCAGACTCCAGCAGTTCAGCCAGTTGGAGCAGCTCAGCCAGGTGTGGTAGCCCAGGCCGGTGATGGGGCAGCTATGTCTGCCGATGCTTTATGGAGGTTGGATAGGTTCACCAAGCTCTTCACTACTACTTTCAGCAGTGCATCTACCGAGGATCCTCAGGATTATTTGGACAGTTGCCACGAGGTTCTTCGGAACATGGGTATTGTTGAGTCCAATGGAGTGGACTTTGCTGCATTTTGCCTATCTGGATCCGCCAAGACTTGGTGGAGGGATTTCTGTTTAGCTAGACCAGTAGGGTCTCCAGCCTTGACCTGGGAGCAGTTCACGCATACATTTCTGGAGAAGTTTCTCCCTGTCACACATCGTGAGGCCTATCGGAGGCAGTTTGAGCGTCTACATCAGGGATACATGTTAGTCACCCAGTACGAGACCAGGTTTATTGAGTTGGCTCGCCATGCTACTGTCATACTCCCCACTAAGAGGGAGAGGGTGAGACGATTTATTGATGGACTCACCCAGCCTATTCGTCTCCAGATGGCTATAGAGGTGGGGAGTGATAGGCGGCCAATGTGGCCCGGAGGATCGAGATGGTATTGCCACAGAGAGGTGGTCATAGAGCAGACAAGAGACCCCGTCAGTCAGGCCGATTCAGTGGTGCCTCATCTGGAGGCAGAGATTCTTATGATAGGGGTCATCCTTATAGGCCTTTCCAGTCAGCCCTCTAGGTTTCTCAGGGTGCCCCAGGTGATCGTGGTTTCCGTGGGCATTATTTTGATCAGCAGTCATTCACTGCACCGCCAGCTCCTATCAGTGCGCTGCCGCTTTAGAGTTTCCGTGGTGGTCATTCAGGTCGACAGGGCCATCAGACTCAGCAGCCGAGGACTTGTTACACTTGTGGTGACACGGGTCATATTGCTAGATTTTGCGCTCGAGCACCGAGCAGTTCTCAGCACCAGGGTTCTCGTGCCATGGTTCAGGCACCAGCTGCCCCACAGCCCGCCCAGCCAGCTAGAGATAGGGGTAGAGGTGCCAGAGGTAGAGGTAGAGGTCATAGAGGTGGAGCTCAGACCGCCAGAGGTGGAGGCCAGCTAGCAGCAGGCCGTCCTATAGAGGTATATTAGAGTGGTGGGGCCCAGACCCAGTGTTATGCTCTTCAGGCTAGGCCTGAGGCAGAGGCTTCAGATGCGGTTATTACAGGTACGGTTCTGGTTTGTGATAGAGATTCTTCAGTGTTGTTTGATCCGGGGCCTACGTATTCGTATGTGTCATCCTATTTTGCCCCGTATTTGATCATGCCTAGTGATGCATTGGGTATTCCTGTTTATGTGTCTACGCCGGTGGGTGATTCCATCGTAGTTAATCAAGTCCATCGCTCTTGTGTTGTGGTGATTGGGGGTCTGGAGACTCGTGTAGATCTATTTCTTTTAGATACGGTTGACTTTGATATTATATTGGGGATGGACTGGTTATCACCCTATCATGCTATCTTGGACTGCCATGCCAAGACTGTGACCTTAGCTTTACCGGGTATGCCTCGCTTAGAGTGGAGAGGGACTCCAGGTCATTCTACCCGCAGTGTCATATCATATGTGAAGGCTTAGTGTATGGTCGAGAAGGGGTTTTTAGCTTATTTAGCTTATGTTCGGGATTCCAGTGCTGAGGTTCCCTCTATCGATTCTGTGCCCGTTGTTCGTGATTTCCCTGATGTTTTTCCTTCAGACCTGCCGGGTATGCCACCCGACAGGAATATAGATTTCTGCATCGATCTGGTTCTGGGCACTCAGCCCATTTCTATTTCGCCATATCGTATGGCCCCGGCGGAGTTGAAGGAGTTAAAAGAACAGTTGCAGGATTTGCTCGAGAAGGGTTTCATTAGACCAAGTGTCTCTCCTTGGGGTGCGCCGGTGTTATTTGACAAGAAGAAGGATGGGTCAATGAGAATGTGTATTGATTACCGGCAATTGAACAAGGTAACGGTCAAGAATAAGTATCCACTACCGAGGATTGATGATTTATTCGACCAGCTTCAGGGTGCCAGGGTATTTTCCAAGATTGACTTGCGATCTGGTTACCATCAGTTGAGGATTAGGGCATCCGATGTCCCTAAGACAGCCTTCCGTACTCGGTATGGGCATTATGAGTTCTTGGTTATGTCATTCGGGTTGACAAATGCCCCAGCAACTTTCATGGACTTGATGAACCGAGTGTTCAGGCCTTATTTGGATTCATTCGTGATAGTGTTCATTGATGATATATTGATATACTCCCGCAGCCAGGAGGAGCACAAGCAGCACCTTAAAGTGGTTCTTCAGACTCTGAGGGATAGTCAGTTATACACTAAGTTCTCGAAGTGTGAATTCTGGTTGGGTTCAGTTGCATTTCTGGGCCATGTTGTATCAGCAGAGGGTATTCAGGTGGCAGGCTACTACAGACGATTCGTGGAGGAATTTTCATCTATTGCAGCCCCGATGACCAGATTGACCCAGAAGGGTGCCCAGTTCAGATGGTCGGATGAGTGTGAGGCGAGCTTTCAGAAGCTCAAGACAGCTCTGACTACGGCACCGGTGTTGGTTTTGCCCACAGGTTTAGGGCCCTATACAGTCTATTGTGATGCTTCCCGTGTTGGGCTTGGGGCAGTGTTGATGCAGGACGGCAAGGTCATTGTCTATGCTTCGAGACAGTTGAAGATTCATGAGAAGAACTATCGAGTGCATGATTTAGAGTTGGCAGCCACAGTTCACGCATTGAAGATTTGGAGGCATTATTTGTATGGCGTGGCGTGTGAAGTGTTTGTAGAGATGTGATTTTTGACCCTCCCCAAGATTTTTAAATTTTAGCACGTAAATATTCAATTTAGGCCTAATATAGCTATTTCAACTCATTTTGACTTTTTACTTTATTTCATTACAAGAAAAAATGAAAATTATAAAAAAATATTTTAGTTTATGCATTTTTCATAAATTCAAAAAAAACACAAAAATAGTACCTTATTTTTATCTTTATATAATTTCGCAAATGCAAAATAGTTTCATGTTTAGTTTAATTAATTAGGATTAGCTTTGGCATTGTGTAGTATTTTTATCTTATTTTAAAAGGAGTCAATTAAGGTGTTGGATTATAATTTTAAGAGTTTTAGAGCCTAATTCTTGGCTCAATTCGGATTAGTCCGTTAAGCCTAGGGACCCTTCTAGACTCTTCTTTGGAACAAAAACAAATAAAAACCCTAAGGACTTAACACAAAAAAATAACCTAGTGACTAATGGGCAAAATACACAAAAATACACCTAAACCTAGACTCTACCTATAAAGTAAGGCTTAAAAATCTAAAAAAGAGGAACAACAATCAGCGTAGCTTTTCAACAGACCCCCCCCCCCCCCTGAAGATCATCTTCTTCGACTTTCCCTCATCGAAACCTCCCCTTTCTGCTCCATTAGCACACAGACACATAGCCAACGACCACCCCAAAATTCCCTGCCAATCAGCAACACCCCAATACACCATAACCCCACCCCACACGACCACCCAAGCTCATTCTTCAACATGAAAGGAATCAACAGCAGCTGAACAAAAACCATCAGTGACCAAAATCTTAACAAACCATCTGAACCTCTTCAGCAGCAACAAGAAAACCTAGCGTCGCAGCCTCTTCATCCAAAAAAAAAAATCCGCCTCCAGCTACACCACCATGGAAATACCATAGCTAATCCTCATTTTCTCCATTGAAATAGCTTACATTTCCAGCACTAAAACCAGTCACAAAACCCATCTATAATACCATTCCGGATCAAGAGTTCAGCGATTTCAAAGCTCCGGCTCTCGAAATCTGAGTCGAGTTCGATTTCCGGCCAAGAGGTGGTCCATTCGTGGTTTTCAGTTCGTTGTCGTCGTCGTTCCCGGTCTCTGTTCGCATCTAACTGGTGTTGTACGCTGGATTTTGAGATCTGCCTATTAATCTAATTTGAAGTGAAGTTCCGATTGAAGGTCCCTTTCTCTTCCCTTATCCTATTTGATTTCAATTTGTGCTCTCTTACTTCTATTATCTGTTTTGTTTTGATTGCTTTTTCATTGTTTTGCTGCACAAGTAATCCATGATTTACTGTATTAGCTAAGATAAAAGGCGAACATCATATTTTCTGTTGTTTACCGTTTAACTCTTGGTTTGCTTTCAAATTGTTGGTTGACTACTCTATTCAGTTAATTCCATGTATATGATGGATAGTTAATGAAGATACAACACCAAGTTCATTAATTAAAGAAAGATAAAGAAATGGACAATAGTTGGGTCGTGGGAATGGATTTGGATGTGAGAGTAGTCTGGTTAATTGGAAATTAAATTGGTTTGAGCTTTGGTTACCGTCCACACATGTGAATTGGATCTAATATTAATTTGACTTTTATTTCATCATTTTGATAGAGCATACTTGGGCCTTTAATATTCATAAACTTCGTAGAAAAGCCTTAGGCACGTTTACAATACAATTGTGATTGTGTATACGTCCGCGTAACACAATTATGATTCTAAAAACAAAACCGGAGTATGTGTTAGCGCAACTTCAGCCCAAATTCTCTTAATATTAATAAAGTGTTATTAATTGTGGACACGTTTGCGTAACATGATTTTTGACGCGCCAAACAAGCGGGTATACGTACGCGTAACCCGTTTCAAGATAATTTTTCTTATTTACAAGTGGTAAAAGGCAAAAGCACATAGGCTTTAAAATCAATAATTAAGTAATTTTATAAGCCAAGTATGATCAAAGCGACCGTGCTAGAACCACAGAACTCGGGAGCGCCTAATACCTTCTCCCGGGTTAACAGAATTCTTTACCCGGATTTCTGGTTCGCAGACATAAACAGAGTCAAACCTTTTCCTCGATTCGGGATTTTAACCGGTGACTTGGGACACCATAAATCTCCCAAGTGGCGACTCTGATTTTTAAAAAAAAAAATCCCATTTAGATTGTCACTTCAAGTTGGAAATAACTCCCTTTATTATACCCTTTCCGGGGGTGTAGGAAAGAGGAGGTGTGACAGCTCTGGCGACTCTGGTGGGGACAATGAACCCAGAATTTTTTGTTCAGGGTTCAAGAATTCGAGCTTGTTTTATGATTTTTACTTGTCTTATTTATTGTTGATATTATTGTATTTTGTGAACCTTTGTGCTAAATGCTATCTGTTTCCCGCTTTAATATTATTGAATTGTATATAATTGCCTTCTTACGCCACCCCATCCGAGTCTTCTGAAAATGGTGCATACGTTCGCGTAGACCGCTTTTTCTGTAGAAATTATACCAAATAGAGCGAGGCTGGGCAAGCGACAAGGCCTGGCAGACTTTAGTGTTCCCGGTACGTCGCCCCCTCCTCGGCCCCAGTTGTCCGCTCGGGTACCCCATGTCTAGATCAAAACCCAAGAATTTAATATTAGAAAAACACAACTCCATGCCGGATCCCTAGTAGGAGCGCTTGTTTGCATCACGTGCATTTTGACTAATTGGGACTCAACACAGGGGTTGGGTCCGTCTAGGACAGGTGCACCCAAAATAACAGACCATCATGATGCATTCTATGTGCTACGTGGACATTTGTTTGTTTCGGCTTGCATGTTGACCGGCTAGAAAAGAAAAGAAAAAAGAGGGAAAAATAAAAAAAACAAGAGAGAAAAAAAAACCAAGAGTGATGAAGAAATAAAGCCCGGCTCTAAAACCCGATACTTGAAAATACCCCGAAACTCTGCCGAATTTTTCAGAAAATAGTTATTTCAAAGTCAAAGCTGGCCGAACTACGCAGGTCTGATTCTCACCGGATGTGGGATACGTAGGCAACCTACATAAGGTCCGGCCTTATTTTTGAAAAAAAAAAAAAAGAAAAAAAGAAATTAGGGGGTCAAATAAATGTAGTTTGGAAGTTTGGTCAAAATAAGCCGATTCAGTGTCAGCAATGTTTTAAACCGTTCTTGCCGAGATAGCCTTGGAGTATTCTTCAGTTGTCAAAGGGCTATCTTCGAAACGAATGGACAAGGTTGAGAAGTGTCATAAAATAAACCCTCCCCGGCCTCAAAATTCGTATGGAATTAGGAAGGGCCACATTTGCAAAAATAACCATTTTGCTAAAATTGGCATATCAAGGAAGGGATTATGGTCTTTTGTTTTAAAATTAGAAACCTGTTTTCAAAAGGGTCCACTGAAGTCAACCCTAACCCTACCCTTCTACAGGAGCAAATGAATATTATCCAAGATCCACCAGAAGTGATCAGGGAGCAGGCTCGGGTACATTTGCGCATGTGCTGGAATGATTTAGATCAGGATGGTCAGAAATGGGTGAGAAAGCAGTTGGGCGCTCTTATAGACATCTGGGAGATTAAACCACGGGACGATCTGATCAAGGCTCTGATAATTTTCTGGGACCCCGCCCGTAATGTTTTTCGCTTCTCAGACTTTGAGATCNAAGGAACAGTTGCAGGATTTGCTTGAGAAGGGTTTCATTAGACCAAGTGTCTCACCTTGGGGTGCGCCGGTGTTATTTGTCAAGAAGAAGGATGGGTCAATGAGAATGTGTATTGATTACCGGCAATTGAACAAGGTAACGATCAAGAATAAGTATCTACTACCGAGGATTGATGATTTTTTCGACCAGCTTCAGGGTGCCAGGGTATTTTCCAAGATTGACTTGCGATCTGGCTACCATCAGTTGAGGATTAGGGCATCCGATGTCCCAAAGACAGCTTTCCGCACTCGGTACGGGCATTATGAGTTCTTGTTTATGTCATTCGGGTTGACAAATGTCCCAGCAGCTTTCATGGACTTGATGAACCGAGTGTCCATGCCTTATTTGGACTCATTAGTGATAGTTTTCATTGATGATATATTGATATATTTCCGCAGCCAGGAGAGCACGAGCAGCACCTTAGAGTGGTTCTTCAGACTCTGAGGGATAGTCAGTTGTATGCCAAGTTCTCCAAGTGTGAGTTCTGGCTGAGTTCAGTTGCATTTCTGGGTCATGTTGTATCAGCAGAGGGTATTCAAGTAGACCCAAAGAAGATAGAGGCAGTCAAGAACTGGCCTAGACCAGCATCAGCTACGGAGATCCAGAGTTTCTTGGGGTTGGCAGGCTACTATCGACGGTTCGTGAAGGGGTTTCATCCATTGCAGCCCCGATGACCAGATTGACCCAGAAGGGTGCCCAGTTCAGATGGTCGGATGAGTGTGAGGCGAGCTTTCAGAAGCTCAAGATAACTCTGACTACGGCACCGATGTTAGTTGTGCCCACAGGTTCAGGGCCTTATACTGTCTATTGTGATGCTTCCCGTGTTGGGCTTGGAGCAGTGTTGATGCAGGATGGCAAGGTCATTGCCTATGCTTCGAGGCAGTTGAAGATTCATGAGAAGAACTATCCGGTTCATGATTTGGAGTTGGCAGCCATAGTTCACGCATTGAAGATTTGGAGGCATTATCTGTATGGCGTGGCATGTGAGGTGTTCACGGATCACAAGAGTCTTCAATATTTGTTCAAGCAAAAGGAGTTGAATTTGAGGCAGAGGAGGTGGTTGGAGTTGTTGAAGGATTATGACATCACCTTTCTATATCATCCGGGGAAGGCCAATGTGGTGGCCGATACATTGAGTAGGAAGTCAGCCAGTATGGGCAGTCTTGCTTATATTCCGGTCGGTGAGAGGCTGCTTGCTTTGGATGTTCAGGCTTTAGCCAATCAGTTCGTGAGACTGGATGTTTCTGAGCCCAGTCGTGTGTTAGCTTGCACGGTCGCTCGTTCTTCATTATTGGAGCGTATCCGTGATCGACAGTATGATGATCCCCATTTGTGTGTCCTTAGAGACACGGTGCAGCGCGGAGGTGCCAGGCATGTTACCTTGGATGATGATGGAGTTTTGAGATTGCATGGTCGAGTATGTGTGCCTAATGTGGATGGACTCCGAGAGTTGATTTTGGAGGAGGCCCATAGCTCCCGGTACTCTATTCATTCGGGCGCCGCAAAAATGTATCAGGATTTGCGGAAGCATTACTGGTGGCGTAGAATGAAGAAGGATATTGTAGCATATGTGGCACGTTGTTTGAATTGTCAGCAGGTTAAGTACGAGCATCAGAGGTCTGGTGGTATATTTCAACGGATTGAGCTTCCCGAGTGGAAGTGGGAACGGATTACTATGGATTTTGTTACTGGACTTCCGCTGACTCGGAAGAAGTTCGACGCAGTTTGGGTCATTATTGATAGGCTGACCAAGTCCGCACATTTCATTCCTGTGGCAGTCTCCTATTCTTCTGAGAGGTTGGCTGAGATCTACATTCGGGAGATTGTTCGCCTTCATGGTGTGCCCGTATCTATCATTTCGGACCNAGAAAAAGGTCAAGATCATTGAAAATGAAATGGCTAAGCAGGAAAGAGATTTTGGGGCCGAAAGGGGGCATTGTTATGCCTTGATAGCACGATTCAAAAGGGATCTGCGACAATTTCAAAAACGGAGCCATGCAGCTGAGCAAACTTTGAAAGCAAGAGCCCGGCAAATTGGGTATTTATTGCAAGAGAAGGGTAGGATCCGTGAGAGGGTCAGGGCGATTGCAGTGTACATCGTGGTAAAATGTCAAGCATGTGAAGACATGACCCGCACCACTTTCTTTGCGGTAGTCATGAAATTTGTCCGGCAGGTAATGATAGATTTGGAAAGGCTCCAAGGGGATCTTACAGACGGGCCCGCAGCAGAACCAAACAACACCCCAAGAGCTCCAGGAGTTTTCAAGGCTTTAATGTATTCGTGATCTTTGTTTGAGTCGATACTTTCTGTTTTGAGTCTGTTAAGTTGTTTTGGAGTCTGTTAGGTCTTTTGAGTTGATGTTTCCATCTTTTTCTAAGTTTGCTAGTTTCTTTTGAGTCTGAGTCTTGAGTCATTGTAGTCAAAGTGTTTATTTTTATGAAAAATTGAAAATCCCAAAAATATTTTTGTTATTTATTTTTCATTTATATCCCCAAGAACTACGCTTGGTCTGTTTCATGCGGGGTCATGATACGTAGGCAATCTTCATAGGATTCGATCGTAACCAATAACAAAGAAAAAAAGAAGAGAAAAAGCGAGAGGAAAGACAAGCGGGGAAAAACAAAGGGAGGAAAGCAAGAGAGAAAATGAAAGAAAAGAGAGAAAAACAAGAAACTGAGAGAAAAAACAATGGCAAAACAAGAGGGTGGGATGAGAGGATGCAAAGGCAAGAAAAAGAGGAAAGACAAGAAACAGAAGTTACCAGGGAAATAGGGAAAGCTGGGATGACGCAAGCAGCCAAACAAATGCATAATAGAAACGGTTAACTGCTTAGGTGCATTCATTCCCCAAATGTGCGGTTACCAATCTGTTAAAGCCCTAACCGCTAACAGAAGTGTTGTTGATGTATTGAGTCCAGGCAGATGGTTAGTTGATTGGCATTCTAGCACCTCACTCCTACAACACCCGATCAAAAGACGAGTATCGTCGACCCGTCAAAAGAGGTGGAAGAACTGGATGTTAATGCAGTGAAAGAAGAGATGTATAAGCTGAAGCAGCAAATGGCTGAAATGTACCAGGCCTGGGCAAAGGGGCATCCACCACCAGCTTATCCCGCCAACCCTGCTTATATCCCACCATTGGCTCAACCTCAGGACCCTCCTACTGTGAATTCATCCCCGGCCTTTCCCACCTACCAACAATGCTATGGCACTACCTCCCAAACACCACCACCTCTATCACCCAAACAAGTCCCATACCCTCCTCCACCAATCACTCCTGTTTTTGTGGCACCCCCACCCGCTGCATTACATAGGTCTTCCAGTGAGCCTCTGTTCCAGACTCACGACAACCATTGTTATCCCCCAGAACCTACCTTCAAAGCGCTAGAACCATGTTCTTACACTCCTCATTTTGATCTCTCGGCAGAAACTGAGAAGCCTCCTAAGAATTCTGAGCAGGAAGAGATTGTCAGGAAAGTCAAGAGTTTGGAGCAATCTTTCAGGAATATGCAAGGGCTAGGTGGAAAAGTAAGCGTGGCATTTAAAGACCTGTGTCTGTTCCCAGATGTCCAATTACCAGCAGGGTTCAAGTTGCCCAAGTTTGATTTTTATGACGGGCATGGTGATCCAGTGGCACACCTGAGAGGTTTCTGTAGCAAGATGAGAGGAGCATGCGGAGAGATGAACTACTGATAGCGTATTTAGTCAAAGTTTAAGTGGCTCAGCTTTGGAATGGTACACGCGACAAGATCATGATCGGTGGTACACTTGGGATGATCTGGCCCAAGCATTTGCCTACCATTTTCAGTACAATCTTGAAATTGTCCCAGACCGTCTGTCATTGACGAAGATCGAGAAGAAGCCTGGGGAGAGTTTCAGAGAATACGGCTTTCGTTGGAGAGAGCAAGCAGCGAGGGTTGACCCTCCTATGAAAGAGAGTGAAATGGTTGATTATTTCTTGCAGGCCTTAGAGGCCACTTATTTCGGTCACTTGGTGTAAGCGGTAGGGAAATCCTTCAACGAAGTGGTAAAATGGGAAGCATGATAGAAGAAGGACTCAAGTCTAACAAAATAATGAGTTATTCAGCATAAGGCGACCTCCCAGGCTATTCAAAACGGCACTGGAGGAGTATTGGGAAAGAAGAAGAGAGAGGACGTTGCAGTAATTGAGTCAAGAGCTTGGTCCAGGGGCCCATCACCTTACTATAACCAGCCTCGACCCCACCCCCAAACTTACCCCCACACTCCATATAGCCCACCACAACACTACTACCCACCTCCAGATCCCCATTTCTCTGTCCATCATGCTCAGACATACACTCAACCTCCTACCCACGCACAATGGCGTGCGCCAACCCCACAGAATACTTACCCACCTCCCCAAGATACCTATCCACCACCAAGAGCCCACAGAAATCCCCCTACGGTAGGTTTCCGACCAAATCAAACCTTCAAGAATGAGAGGGTGCAGAAGCAGAAGACTTTCACTCCATTGGGAGAATCATATACCAGCCTATTCCATAGGTTGAGACAGTTGGGTATGTTGAATCCGATTGAGCCTAAGTTGCCGAATCCCCTTCCGAGAAATCTTGACCACTCGGTGAGTTGTGAATATTGTTCAGGGGCCCCGGGGCACGACACAGAGAAATGCTGGAAATTGAAAACAGCTATTCAAGAGCTCATTTACACGTCGAATCGAGGTTCAAGCCTT
Source organism: Nicotiana attenuata (assembly GCF_001879085.1). Lineage (NCBI taxonomy): Eukaryota > Viridiplantae > Streptophyta > Magnoliopsida > Solanales > Solanaceae > Nicotiana > Nicotiana attenuata. The sequence goes on along the minus strand of NW_017671655.1, from coordinate 67,804 downwards.
GGAGACGCCCAACATCAACCGGAATCCACTCCCGACCCATCATGAGACCAATATGATTGAGATAGTTCAAAAAGGAGAGGAGCCTAAAAAGCCATCGCAGACTGTAATGATGATCAGATCCAGTGAAGTCAGGCCAAGTGAGAAGTCAACTAGTGGGAAGTCGTTGATCAAGTTGAAAGAGACAGATAGTAAACCAGTGGTGTTGGTTCAGAAGGAGTCTGCAAGCAGGGTTGCAGTGAAACAGGAAAAAGCAAAAGTGGTAGTGCCAGGGGCAGCTACCAAGCCCGTTGTAGTTGTAGAAGGTGCTCGCACAGAGCCTGTTATTATCAAACTAGTGACTCAGCTACCAATAGTCAACAGCAAGGCCGTCCCTTGGAATTATGGCCGAATGACAGTGCTTTACAAAGGGAAGAGGTTAAAGAAGATGTCTGTGAGACCCATGGTCTGACCCGCTCGGGGAGATGCTTTGGCCCCGAGGAGCTAAGAAAAGCCAAAACCGCCAAAGATAACCCAGTGTTAGTGAAGAAAGCTGTGACCGAAGAAGAGGCAGAGGAGTTCTTGAGGAAGATGAAAATGCAGGACTATTCTATTGTAGAGCAGTTAAGGAAGACCCCTGCCCAGATTTCGTTGCTCTCATTGTTAATCCATTCGGACGAGCACCGCCTGGCATTGATGAAAATCTTGAATGAGGCCCACGTTCCGGACAAGATCTCTGTAAACCATCTGGAAAAGATAGCAAACAAGATTTTTGAGGTGAATAGAGTCACTTTTTCTGATGATGAATTGCCCATGGAGGGTACCGAGCATAACAAAGCCCTTTACCTTACGGTGAAGTGTGAAGATTCCGTGGTTACTCGGGTACTAATTGATAATAGGTCCAGCGCCAACATTTGCCCTCTCTCCACTCTAGACAAATTGAAAGTGGACACTGAAAGAATTCACAAGAACAATATTTGCGTTCGGGGGTTCGATGGTGGAGGGAAAGATTCAGTCGGAGACATAGTGCTGGAGCTGACAATAGGACCAGTCGAATTTACTATGGAATTCCAGGTGCTCGATGTGGCGGTTTCTTACAATATTTTGCTAGGCCGACCCTGGATTCATGCCACCAAGGCAGTGCCATCTACCCTGCACCAGATGGTTAAATTTGAATGGGACAGACAGGAAATTGTAGCGCACGGCGAGGATGGTTTGTGTGCCCAGAATGATTCCATTATACCCTTCATCGAAGTTGAAGACGACAAGGGGCCGTGGGTCTATCAGGTTTTTGACGCAGTCTCAGTTGAAAAGATCCCAGAAGGGGAGTGTGTTCCAGTTCCGAAAGTCGCAGCCGCATCAGTCATGGTGGCTTCTGAGATGTTGAAGAATGGCTTCATACCTGGCAAGGGTTTGGGTGCGTCTCTGCAAGGTATCGTACAGCCGGTGTCTCTTCCCAAAAACTTGGATACTTTTGGTTTGGGGTTCAAGCCTACAGCTGCAGACATAAGGCGAGCTAGAAAGTTGAAAAAAAAAGCATGGGTTCTTCCAAAGCCTGTCCCCCGTCTCTCCCATTCCTTTGTCAGGCCTAGTACTAAGAAGCGTCCAGCAACAGCAATGACCGGTCCTGTGGTTGGTCCTGATAAAGAGTTGCTTGAAAGGTTTCAAAAGCTATTCAACTAGGTGAATATGGTGGAAGCTGGAGAGGGATCGAGCAAGGCGGATGTGCAATTCGTGGGGCCCAGTGCAAAGATCAACAATTGGGAAGCTACTCCTCTTCCTACTCGGAGGGAGTCTTGGTAGTCGGCTTTGATTTCTCTTTCAATTTAATCAGGATTATTTCCAGGGTTGTAATTCAGATTCTATGTTCCGTCCGTTTGGATGAGTTAAACCTTGTTATCTTTAAATTTCAATGAAATGCAATTTCCCTTCTTTTTCTTATTCCTGATAGTTTTCATTTTTGTTTTTCTTTTCTTTCTTGTACAGTCCTTTTTATGCTGGTTTCAATGACATGACATGCATGAGGAATCTCCGGCCCAGTCTTAAATGCCAATCTAATTCTGAAATAATAATACAAGAAATTGAGTGTGATGATGAAGTGGAATATGATGATGAGGAAGCCTTTGAGGAAATCAGCAAAGAATTAAGCCATTTTGAAGAAAAACCCAAACATAACCTGAATGATATAGAAGCAATCAACTTAGGGGATCAGGATAATGTTCGGGAAACAAAAATAAGTGTCCATCTTGAACCAAAGCTCAGAGAAGAGATAATTCAAGCACTGTTTGAGTACAAAGATGTTTTTGCATGGTCATATGACGACATGCCGGGTCTAAGCACTGACTTGGTGGTTCACAAATTGCCCACTGACCCGGCATTTCCCCCTGTCAAGCAGAAGCTGAGAAAATTTAAAACTGATATGAGTGTGAAGATCAAAGAAGAGGTCACCAAGCAGTTTGATGCAAAAGTCATTAGGGTCACACGGTATCCCACCTGGTTAGCCAATGTCGTGCCTGTACCAAAGAAGGATGGAAAGACCAGGGTGTGCGTTGATTACTGTGATCTCAACAAGGGTATCCCGAAGGATAACTTCCCATTACCAAACATCCACATATTGATCGATAATTGTGCCAAACATGAGATTGGTTCTGTTGTGGACTGTTATGCGGGCTATCACTAGATCTTAATGGATGAGGAAGATACAGAAAAGACAGCATTCATCACGCCATGGGGAACATACTGCTACAGGGTCATGCCATTTGGTTTGAAAAATGCTGGGGCAACCTACATGAGAGCAATGACAACCATATTCCATGACATGACACACAGGGAGATCGAAGTATATGTGGATGATGTAATTGTAAAGACCAGGAAGCAGTTCGACCACGTCAGGGATCTGATAAAGTTCTTCCAAAGGCTTCGCAGGTACAATCTCAAGCTCAACCCTGCGAAATGCGCTTTAGATGTTCCCTCTGGAAATTATTGGGATTTATAGTCAGCCGGTGAGGTATTGAATTAGACCCATCAAAAATAAAAGCCATCCAAGAATTGCCACTTCCGAAGAACAAAACTGAGGTGATGAGTCTGTTAGGGAGATTGAATTATATCAGTAGGTTCATCGCTCAGCTTACGACAACGTGCGAGCCTATCTTCAAGCTATTAAAGAAGGATGCTGCAGTCGAGTGGACGACGAATGTCAAGAGGCTTTTGATAAGATAAAGGGGTATTTGTCAAACCCACCGGTGTTAGTCCCGCCAGAGCCAGGAGGCCTTTGATTCTGTATTTGAAGGTTTTGTACAATTCGTTTGGATGTGTGTTAGGTCAGCATGACATCACCGGCAGGAAAGAGCAGGCCATATACTACCTCAGCAAGAAGTTCACAGCTTGCGAGGTTAAGTATACTCAACTTGAGAGGACGTGTTGCGCCCTAACTTGGGTAGCACAGAAGTTGAAACATTACTTGTCATCTTATACCACTTACCTTATCTCTCGGTTGGATCCGTTGAAGTACATCTTTCAGAAGCCTATGCCCACAGGGAGGCTCGCAAAGTGGCAAATCTTGCTCACGGAATTCGACATTGTCTATGTGACCTGGACTTCAATGAAAACGCAAGCGTTGGCGGACCACTTGGCTGAGAATCCGGTAGATGAAGAATATGAACCTTTAAAGACATACTTCCCTGACGAAGAGGTAATGCATGTTGATGAGTTGGAACAAGTTGAGAAGCCAGGATGGAAACTTTTCTTTGATGGGGCTGCCAATATGAAAGGCGTTGGGATAGGAGCGGTACTTATTTCTGAAACAGGGCAGCACTACCGTGTTACGGCTCAGCTTCGTTTCTATTGCACTAATAACATGGCCGAGTATGAGGCATGCATCTTGGGTTTGAGGTTAGCTGTGGATATGGGTGTCCAGGAAGTCTTGGTCATGGGTGACTCGAACCTTCTGGTACACCAGATTCAAGGAGAATGGGACACACGAGATTTGAAGCTTATACAGTACCGACAATGTTTGCATGATCTTTGTCAACGGTTTCACTCAATAGAGTTCAGGCATATCCCAAGGACTCATAATGAAGTTGCTGATGCTTTGGCTACTTTGGCATCAATGTTGCATCATCCAAATAAAGCCTATGTGGACCCTTTGCAGATTCAGGTCCGCCATCAACATGCCTACTGTAATATGGTGGAAGAAGAACTTGATGGTGAGCCGTAGTTCCATGATATCAAAGAATACCTCAGAATGGGAGTGTATCCAGAACAAGCCACAGGGGATCAAAAGAGAGCAATTCGATGTTTGGCAAGTGGAGTTTTCTTCAGTGGAGGGGTATTATACAAAAGAACTCCAAATCTTGGGTTGTTGAGAAGCATAGATGCTAAACAGGCCACAGCTATTATGGCCGAAGTACATTCGGGAGTTTGTGGACCGCATATGAGTGGGTACGTGCTAGCAAAGAAGATTCTCCGAGCAGATTATTATTGGCTTACTATGGAACGAGATTGTATTAGTTTTGTGCGTAGATGTCATCAGTGTCAAGTGCATGGAGATCTGATTCATTCTCCACCATCGGAATTGCACACAATGTCTGCACCATGGCCTTTTGTTGCGTGGGGCATGGATGTCATTGAGCCAGCAACATCAAATGGGAACAGGTTTATTCTGGTGGCTATTGACTATTTCACCAAGTGGGTTGAGGCTAAAATGTTCAAGTCTGTGACCAAGAAAGTGGTGGTTTATTTTGTGCACTCAAACATTATCTGTCGGTTTGGGATACCAAAGGTGATCATTACAGACAATAGGGCTAATCTTAATAGCCATCTGATAAAAGAGGTATGTCAGCAATTCAAGATTACACATCGCAATTCCACCCTTTACCGCCCCAAGGCAAACGGAGCAGTTGAGGCTGCCAACAAGAATATAAAGAAAATACTGCGGAAAATGGTGGAGGGTTCAAGACAGTGGCATGAAAAGTTGCCTTTTGCATTGCTGGGTTATTGCACTACTGTTCGTACTTCAGTAGGGGAGACCCCTTATTTGTTAGTGTATGGCACCGAGGCAGTGATACCCGCAGAAGTGGAAATCACATCCCTTCGGATTGTCGCAGAAGCTGAAATTGACAATGATGAATGGGTCAAAGCCCGCTTGGAGCAGTTGGGTTTGATTGATGAGAAAAGATTGGCAGTAGTATGTCATGGCCAATTGTATCAACAGAGAATGGCGAGAGCATATAATAAGAAGGTGCGCCCATGAAAGTTCGAAGTGGGTCAGCAAGTATTGAGGCGTATTCTTCCACATCAGTCTGAGGCCAAAGGCAAGTTCGCCCCAAATTGGCAGGGGCCGTTCATCGTGACGAGAGGTTGTCCAATGGCGCTTTATATTGACAAACATAGAAGGCAAGTTTGTTGAAATGGCTATCAATTCCGATGCGGTCAAGAGATATTATGTATGATCTTCTTTGTTTTAATTGTATTTGTTTGTACTTGGCATGTTTTGAAGATTAGAATGAAGAAGGCATTTTGTTCTGCTATCTAAATACTTTATCCTTTGTTACCCCTCTTTGAGCCTTACTTATTTTCTTTCATACACCTCTTTCTGAATCAGTAGTAAAGATCAGAAACACAAGCGTGAAAGATAAGTAAAAGGAAAGAGAAAAGAAAAGAATGAAAAGAGAGAGAAGGAAAAAGGAAGAAGAAAAGAAAAAAAGAAGAAAAGAAAAAAGAAAAAAGAAGAAATAGAAAGAAAGGGAAAGAAGAAACAACAAAAGAGAAAAGGAAGAAAGAAAAGAAAAGAAAAAAGAAGAAGAAGGAAAAAGAGAGAAAAGAGAAGTCACGACAACAAAGTAATTTCTATGACATGAACTACATTCGACCTGATTCCTTCTAAGGGTACGTAGGAAGCCTCACGGTTCGGTCCCGTCATAATAAAAATCCAAAAGCCCCCAAGCAAGAAATTGGGGCAGAAGTTGCGGCTCTTGTGAGAAATCTGATTCCGGAAGTTGTAATTTTAAACCCAGCTGAATTGTTTTGAGCCTGTAGTACCCTTTCTTTCTAACCCTATCCAAAAGCCACATTACAGTCCAAAGAAAGACCTTCTGATCAGTCTTCGAGAAATGCGAGTCGAGCAGGTAGAGGTGAATTATACCAAGGGCAACACTCTGGTCCAAGCAAGAAAAATGATGAAAATGAGAGAGTCTTATTGGTGAAAACCCTCACAGGCATCGTAAGGCGACGCGAGCTGAGAGAAATAATGAAAATGAGAGAGTCTTATTGGTGAAAACCCTCACGGGCACTGTAAGGCGAAAGTAAGTTGAGAGAGATCAAAAATGAGAGAGTCTTATTGGTGAAAACCCTCGCGGGCACCTTAAGGCGAAAGTGAGTTTTCAGGTGAACAAATGAAAGAGGTTAGTGGGTGAAAACTGTTCAGGGCACCGCAGGATGAATAAGGTCAGGGTTTGGTTGAAGAAATCAGGTTATGGAATTCAGGGGCAACAAAGCATGGCAATTGAAAGTTGATTGGTCGGACGGATTGGGCCGATTAGTCCGAAATGCATGTCATGATCAATGGTACCAGCTGTTCCACTCAGATAAGTTTCTTTTCCTTTTCTTTCCCTTTTGTAAGTCGTCCGGTTTTGATTACTCTTTATCCTTAACTTTCAAGGTCATTGCATTTCATTCCTTTTGGGGTTTGTTCTTTAAGATGTTTCGATGTCAGTCTTGTTCAAAACAAAGAAGAAAGGATGTCAAGGCTCACTACTAGTTTCCCAATTGTAAAGCACAGTGGGGCCAGAACGTACCAAAGGTGGCATAACACAAAGTAAGATACAAGGGGTCACCGGAAGTTTCTTCGGTGGATTGGTTAGGTAATTTTTATGGGAGATGCAAAGTTTCAGATAAAAAGGGTTAGAGATGTGAAACAACAGTCTGGGTATAAAACACTCGGGTCATCGAATGTCATGGGGTTTGAAAGTTAGTCAGAAAGTCAAGTGGTTCAGGGCCAGTTCGGGAAGCATGTCAAAGCAAAACACAGTAGCGGGGACATCTTCAGCAAGAATGTCATCAACTAACCACCATTTTTAAACTGACAAGATTTTTCTTTGATTAAAACTGGGGCAGAAAATTTTCTTTGTTTTGTCTATTTTTGTTGAAGTCAGGAGCCCGCCTGGAGAACAGAGGAATACATTCAAGTTTTAGCAGTCAGGAGCCCGCCTGGAGAACAGAGGAATACATTCAAGTTTTAGCAGTCAGGACCCCGCCTGAATAACAGAGGGAGTACAATTCAAGTTTTAGCTTTCAAATTCTTATTAATGTCTGGTAATATGATGCCCAGCCACCAAACTGGGGCAGAAATTTTTTTTTGTTTTGTCTATTTTGTTGAAGTCAGGAGCCCGCCTGAAAAACAGAGAAATACATTTCATGTCAGCAGTCAGGAGCCCGCCTGAAGAACATAGGAATACATTCAAGTTTTAGTAGTCAGGAGCCCGCCTGAAGAACAGAGGAATACATTTCAAGTCAGCAGTCAGGAGCCCGTCTGAAGAACAGAGGAATACATTTCAAGTCAGCAGTCAGGAGCCCGCCTGAAGAACAGAGGAATACATTTCAAGCCAGCAGTCAGGAGCCCGCCTGAAGAACAGAGGAATACATTTCAAGTTTTAGCAGTCAGGAGCCCGCCTGAAGAACAGACGGAGTACAATTGAATTTTTAGCTTTCAAATTCTTATTAATGTCTGGTAATATGATGCCCAGCCACCAAACTAGGGCAGAAAATTTTCTTTGTTTTGTCTATTTTGTTGAAGTCAGGAGCCCGCCTGAAGAACAGAGGGAGTACAATTCAAGTCTTATCTTGCAAGTTTTTACTGATATTTGGTAACATGAATTGCACCCAGCCACCAAACTAGGGCAGAAAATTTTCTTTGTTTTGTCTATTTTGTTGAAGTCATGAGCCCGCCTGAAGAACAGAGGAATACATTTCAAGTCAGCAGTTAGGAGCCCGCCTGAAGAACAGAGGAATACATTTCAAGTCAGTAGTCAGGAGCCCGCCTGAAGAACAGAGGAATACATTTCAAGTCAGCAGTCAGGAGCCTACCTGGAGAACAAGGAATACATTTCAAGTTCAACAATCAGGAGCCCACCTGGAGAACAAGGGAATACAATTCAAGTTCCAGCAAGCAGGTGCCCGCCTGGAGAGCAAGGGAGTACGGTTCAGGTTTCAGCTTTCAAGTTCTTATTGATATTTGGTAACATGATTCGGTTTACACTCATATATATGCCCAGCTACCAAACTAGGGCAGAAATTTTCTTTGTTTTGTCTATTTTGTTGAAGTCATGAGCCCGCCTGAAGAACAGAGGAATACATTTCAAGTCAGCAGTTAGGAGCCCGCCTGAAGAACAGAGGAATACATTTCAAGTTTTAGCAGTCAGGAGCCCGCCTGATGAACAGAGGGAGTACAATTCAAGTTTTAGTTTTCAAATTCTTTTTAATGTCTGGTAATATGATGCCCATCCACCAAACTAGGGTAGAAAATTTTCTTTGTTTTGTCTATTTTGTTGAAATCAGGGGCCCACCTGGAGAACAGGGAATACATTTCAAGTCAGCAGTCAGGAGCCCACCTGGAGAACAGGGAATACATTTGAAGTTCAGCAATCAGGAGCCCGCCTGGAGAGCAGGGAGTACAGTCAAGTTAAGCAGTCAGGAGCCCGCCTAGAGAGCAGGGAATACATTTCAAGTCAGCAGTCAGGAGCCCGCCTGGAGAACAAGGGAGCACATTTCAAGTTTAGCAGTCAGGAGCCCGCCTGGAGAGCAGGGAGTATATTCAAGTTAAGCAGTCAGGAGCCCGCCTAGAGAGCAGGGAACACATTCAAGTTAAGCAGGAGCCCGCCTGGAGAGCATGGGAATACATTTCGAGATCAGCAATCAGGAGCTCGCCTGGAGAGCAGGGAATACATTCAAGTTAAGCAGTCAGGAGCCTGCCTGGAGAGCATGGGAATACTTTTCGAATTCAGCAATCAGGAGCCCGCCTGGAAAGCATGGGAATTCAAGTTCAGCAGTCAGGAGCCCGCCTGTAGAGCAAGGGAATACAATTCAAGTTTAGCAGTCAGGAGCCCGCCTGGAGAGCATGGGAATATAATTCAAGTTCAGCAGTCAGGAGCCCGCCTGGAGAGCATGGGGATACAATTCAAGTCAGCAAATAAAGAGGGTTGCGGAAAGAATGCGAGTCAACAGTCCGAGATGATCAACAGAAGTTAGTCACAATGCAAAATAATAAAAGAAGAGGAGAAACAAAAAGAAAGCAAAAGGGAATCCAAATGCAGAGGTAGAGAAAGATGTGAATTGCTTAAGACATGATTGGAGTAACAAGCATGGTCTGGTGTCCGGGTTTGGTCCGAAAAGCTGAGGAAGAATGAATTAGCATCTGCAACTAGCAAGCGTCAAGGTTCAGATCCAAAGTCTGCATGAAGAACCATTCAAGACTCAAGATCAAGCTTCAGAAGACTTATAGATAGGAATCTTGTAACTCGTAGTTGACAGGCTTAGCTAGTCCTTCTCACGTTTTGATTTTTGATGTAATAATAGGACCACGGACCGGAACCTCGGCGGAACGGCACCTCGACTGGCTCTCCACCTCGGCATACTCCATCATCTCATTCACTTCTAAACTACACGTGGCTTGATTCCTTTATAGCCAAGGATATGTAGGCAGCTCAAATACTAGGGCTCGGTCACATTCCCCTTTTCTCTTAGTTTTAGTCCCTCCAAATAAGGGTCGGGTCAAAAAACCTGTCTAGTCGTTCTTTGTTTGAAAACTTTTCGCGTTTCCAGTCAAAGAGGGGCAGCTGTAGACATGTGATTTTTGACCCTCCCCAAGATTTTTTATATTTTAGCACGTAAATATTCAATTTAGGCCTAATATAGCTATTTCAGCTCATTTTGACATTTTACTTTATTTTATTACAAGAAAAATGAAAATTATAAAAAATATTTTAGTTTATGCATTTTTCATAAATTCAAAAAAAAACACAAAAACAGTACCTTATTTTTATCTTTATATAATTTCGCAAATACAAAAATAGTTTCATATTTAGTTTAATTAATTAGGATTTAGCTTTGGCATTGTGTAGTATTTTTATCTTATTTTAAAAGGAGTCAATTAAGGTGTTGGATTATAATTTTAAGAGTTTTAGAGCCTAATTCTTGGCTCAATTCGGATTAGTCCGTTGAGCCTAGGGACCCTTCTAGACTCTTCTTTGGAACAAAAACAAATAAAAAGACCCTAAGGACTTAACACAAACAAAAAAACTAGGGACTAATGGGCAAAATACACAAAAATACACCTAAACCTAGACTCTACCTATAAAGTAAGGCTTAAAAAATCTGAAAAAGGGGAACAACAATCAGCGCAGCTTTTCAACGGACCCCCCCCCCCCCGGAAGATCATCTTCTTCGACTTTCCCCTATCGGAACCTCCCCTTTCTGCTCCATCAGCACACAGACACACAGCCAACGACCACCCCAAAATTCCCTGCAAATCAGCAACACCCCAAAACACCATAACCCCACCCCACACGACCACCCAAGGTCCTTCTTCAACATGAAAGGAATCAACAACAGCTAAACAAAAAACCATCAGTGACCAAAATCTTAACAAACCATCTGAACCTCTTCAACAGCAACGAGAAAACCTAGCGTCGCAGCTTCTTCATCCAAAAAAAATCCGCCTCCAGCTACACCACCATGGAAATACCATAGCTAATCCTCATTTTCTCCATTGAAATAGCTTACATTTCCAGCACTAAAACCAGTCACAAAACCCATCTATAATACCATACCGGATCAAGAGTTCAGCGATTTCAAAGCTCCGGCTCTCGGAATCTGAGTCGAGTTCGATTTCCGGCCAAGAGGTGGTCCATTCGTGGTTTTCAGTCCGTTTCCATCGTCGTTCCCGGTCTCTGCTCGCATCAAATTGGTGTTGTACGCTGGATTTTGAGATCTGCCTATTAATCTAATTTGAAGTGATGTTCCAATGGAAGGTCCCTTTCTCTTCGCTTATCCTATTTGATTTCAATTTGTGCTCTCTTACTTCTATTATCTGTTTTGTTTTGATTGCCTTTTCATTATTTTGCTGCACAAGTAATCCATGATTTACTGTATTAGCTAAGATAAAAGGCGAACATCATATTTTCTGTTGTTTACCGTTTAACTCTTGGTTTGCTTTCAAATTGTTGGTTGACTACTCTATTCAGTTAATTCCATGTATATGATGGATAGTTAATGAAGATACAACACCAAGTTCATTAATTAAAGAAAGATAAAGAAATGGACACTAGTTGGGTCGTGGGAATGGATCTGGATGTGAGAGTAATCAGGTTAATTAGAAATTAAATTGGTTTGAGCTTTGGTTACCGTCTACACATGTGAATTGGATCTAATATTAATTTGACTTTTATTTCATCATTTTGATAGCTAGGAGCATACTTGGGCCTTTAATATTCATAAACTTCATAGAAAAGCCTTTAGGCACGTTTAAAATACAATTGTGATTGTGTATATGTCCGCGTAATACCATTATGATTCTAAAAACAAAACCGGAGTATGCATTCGCACAACTTCGCCCCAAATTCTCTTAATATTAATAAAGCGTTATTAATTGTGGACACGTTCGCGTGACATGATTTTTGACGCGCCAAAAAAGCGGGTATACGTACGCGTAACCCATTTCAAGATAATTTTTCTTATTTACAAGCGGTAAAAGGCAAAAGCACATAGGCTTTAAAATCAATAATTAAGTAATTTTATAAGCCAAGTTTGATCAAAGCGACCGTGCTAGAACCACGGAACTCGGGAGTGCCTAACACCTTCTCCCGGGTTAACAAAATTCCTTACCCGGATTTCTGATTCGCAGACATAAACAGAGTCAAACCTTTTCCTCGATTCGGGATTTTAACTGGTGACTGTGGACACCATAAATCTCCCAAGTGGTGACTTTGATTTTAAAAAAAAATAAATCCCGTTTCGATTGTCACTTCAAGTTGAAAATAACTCCCTTTATTATACCCTTTCCAGGGGTGTAGGAAAGAGGAGGTGTGACAGTGTTCACTGATCACAAGAGTCTTCAGTACTTGTTCAAGCAAAAGGAGTTGAATTTGAGACAGAGGATGTGGTTGGAGTTGTTGAAGGATTATGATGTCACCATTCTTTATCATCCGGGGAAGGCCAATGTGGTGGCCGATGCTTTGAGTAGGAAGTCATCCAGTATGGGCAGTCTCGCTTATATTCCAGTCAGTCAGAGGCCGTTTGCTTTGGATGTTCAGGCTTTAGCCAACCAGTTCGTGAGACTGGATGTTTCTGAGCCCAGTCGTGTGTTAGCTTGCACGGTCGCTCGTTCTTCATTATTGGATCGTATACGTGATCGGCAGTTTGATGATCCCCATTTGTGTGTCCTTAGAGACACGGTGCAGCGAGGAGGTGCCAAGCAGGTTACCTTAGATGCGGATGGAGTTTTGAGATTGCAGGGGCGAGTTTGTGTGCCCAATGTGGATGGGCTTCTAGAGTTGATTTTAGAGGAGGCCCATAGCTCCAGGTACTCTATTCATCCGGGCGCCGTGAAGATGTATCAGGATTTGGCAGTATTATTGGTGGCATAGAATGAAGAAGGATATCATAGCATACGTGGCTCGTTGTTTGAATTGTCAGCAGGTTAAGTACGAGCATCAGAGGCCTGGTGGTGTATTCCAGAGGATTGAGCTTCCCGAGTGGAAGTGGGAGCGGATTACTATGTATTTTGTTACAGGACTTCCGCTGACTCAGAAGAAGTTCGATGCGATATGGGTGATTGTTGATAGGCTGACCAAGTCAGCGCATTTCATTCCTGTGGCGGTCTCCTATTCATCCGAGAGATTAGCTGAGATTTATATCCAGGAGATTGTTCGCCTTCATGGTGTGCCGGCATCTATCATTTCGGAATGGGGTACGCAGTTTACCTCACACTTCTGGAGAGCAGTTCAGCGAGAGTTGGGCACACGGGTTGAGTTGAGCACAACATTTCATCCCCAAACGGACGGTCAGTCCGAGCGGACCATTCAAATTCTAGAGGATATGCTTCGAGCTTGTGTTATTGACTTTGGAGGTTCGTGGGACCAGTCTTGCCTTCAGCGGAGTTTGCCTACAATGACAGCTACCAGTTGAGCATCCAGATGGCTCCTTATGAGGCTTTATATGGTAGGCGGTGTCGGTCTCCGGTTGGATGGTAGCCGGGAGAGGCTCGGTTGTTGGGTACAGATTTGGTTCAAGAGGCCTTGGACAAGGTCAAGATCATTCAGGATAGGCTTCGTTCAGCTCAGTCTAGGAAAAAGAGTTATGCAGACCACAAGGTTCGAGATGTGGCATTTATGGTTGGTGGGCGGGTATTGCTCCGAGTGTCGCCTATGAAGGGCGTGATGAGATTAGGGAAGAAGGGCAAGCTTAGCCCAAGGCTCATTGGTCCGTTTGAGATTCTTGATCGAGTGGGAGAGGTGGCTTATAGACTTGCATTGCCGCCTAGCTTATCAGCCGTACATCCAGTTTTTCATGTATCCATGCTTCGGATGTATCACGGCGATCCAGCCCACGTGTTAGACTTCAGCACTGTCCAGTTGGACAAGGACTTGTCTTATGAGGAGGAGCCGGTAGCTATTCTAGACCGGCAGGTTCGTCAGTTGAGGTCCAAGAGTTTTCCTTCTGTTCGTGTTCAGTGGAGAGGTCAGCCTCCTGAGGCATCAACCTGGGAGTCCGAGTTCGATATGCGGAGCCGTTATCCTCATCTTTTCCCTGACTCAGGTACTCCTTTCTTCTGTCCGTTCGAGGACGAACGGTTGTTTTAGAGGTGGAGAATGTGACGACCCAAAGGGTCATCACTTGTTTCCTTACTCATCCTATGCTTCTGAGGCCTTGAAAACCTGATTTAGGGTTGCCTCGATATGCGTGCACAGTCCGGGCGCGTAGCCAGAAAGCTTAAATATAAATTCTGTGAGAAAAATGCTAAATTTTGATATTAAATTGAATAAATTTGACTTCGGTCAACATTTTGGGTAAACGGACTCGGACCCGTGATTGGACGGTCCCGGAAGGTCCGTAGGAAAATATGGGACTTGGGCGTATGCCCGGAATCGAATTCCGAGGTCCCAAGCCCGAGAAATGAATTTTTGTGTGAGATCATTTTCTGGAAATAATTAAGGAAATTGGAAATGAAATTTGATTAAAAGACTGTGGTATCGGGCCCGTATCTTGGTTGCGGCGCCCGGTACAAGTCTTATATATGGTTTAAGCGCTTTCTATGAAGTTTGGTTGAAATCGGACGTCGTTTGACGTGTTTCAGACTTAAAACTCTAAATTTGAAGAAAAACTAGTGATTTTGAGGTTTGATTCATTGTTTATGATGTTATTTTGGCGATTTGATCGCACGGATAAGTCCGTAGGATATTTTTGAGGTTGTGTGCATATTTGGTTTCGAGCCCCGAGGGCTGGGGTGAGTTTTGGATAGGTGTCGGAGTGCATTTTTGAACTTAGGAAAATCTGGCATTTCAGTTCTGCAATTTTCGCAATTGCGAAGCAGGCCTCACAATTGCAGCTCGCAAATGCGAGCCTGGCATCGCAATTGCGAGGAAGGGGGCACTGTGCTGGGTTCACAAATGCGACCAAAAATCTCGCAAATGCGAGGTTGGACATTTCGCAAATGCGAAGTTTAGTGTCGCAAATGCGAAGACCCCCAAACTGGCCTGAGTTCGCAAATGCGAACCTTTTTCTCGCATTTCCCATACCTGCAGGGTTCACAATTGGGAACCCAATTTCGCATTTCCCGTATCCGCAGCCCAGCATATTTTATACTTAACCGATTTTGTACTTCATTTTTCACATTTTCTCAAACTCAAACACCCATAGGCGATTTTCCAAGAAATCCTTCTTCTCCAAATCAATAAGTTAATTTCTACTCATTTGTTTCAATCATTAACATCATTTAACATGTTTTCCACTTAAAATCCATGATTTTCATGGGTGAAATTGGGGGTTTTGGGTAGAACCTAAGTTTTCTAAAAATTGTGGATTTGGACCTCAATTTGAGATCCGATTTCAAAATAAATTACATATTTGAGTTCGTGGGGGGATGGGTAACCGGGTTTTGGTTCGAACTTCGGGTTTTAACCATGTGGGCCCGGGGGAGATTTAGGAATTTTTGGGAAAAACTTTGGGAAACTCATTTTTATGCATTCAAATTGATTCATTTAATGTTTATTAAAGCAATTAAGTAATTTCTGGCTAGATTCGAGTGGATTGGAGGTGGAATTACGGGGTAAAGCCATAGTTGAGGCTTCAGTTGAGTTCAAGGCATTGAGGTAAATGTTTGGTTTAACCCTAGCTTGAGGGAATAGGAGTTGAGTCTTATTTGTAACTTGCTAATTGTCGAGTACGATGTATAGGCATGGTGACGAGTATCTATACATTGGTGTCTAGCATGACCGTGAGTCCTTATTTTGCGAATAGTTTGGTTGTTGTTATGCCTTCCATGCTTAATTGATGACTTCTATATGTTGTAAAGATATTGTGAAAGAAATTGTGATCTTGAAACTTCATGGAGTATTGGCTCGGGTTGAAATACAAATTGTGAAGGTATATGAGATAAGTAACACCTTGGAGCATTGGCTCAAGTGATAATGTGAACTATGAGATGAAAGTGAAAGAAAGAGAAGAGTTAATGATTTATTCCCTTGTCGGGACGTTGTTGGTTATTGATGTTGTACCCTTGCCGGGTTTTTAATTGTTTGTTTGTGTACCCTTGCCGGGACTTCCATTCTTGTTTTATTATTCCCTTGCCCTTGTTTGTGATTATTGATTGGGTGAGGAAGAGTGTTAAAGCACGATGGGTGATGCCGTGCATTGTTTGTTTCTTGTGAGGAAAGAGTGTAAAGCACGAAGGGTGATGTCATACATTATTTGCTTATTGTGAGAAAAAGAGAGTAAAGCACGAAGGGTTATGCCATGCCGCACGATGTGCCATTCTGTGCCTATTCTATTGATTATATGTGAGGAAGAGTAAAAGCACGAAGGTTGATGTCGTGTACATTTGTTTATATTATTGCTTGGTGAGGATGAGAGTAAAAGCACGAAGGGTGATGTCGTGCACTTGTTGATCTCTGTTCCTTATTGTTGTAGGTGTTGTGCTTTTCCTTGTATTAGTCAATTTATACTTGAAACTGTTATCTCCCCACAGCATGTTTCCCCTCCCATATTGTTTTACTTGTCTTGTATTTCGATTCCGCTGTATATATATAATTTCACGGGTTTATGTGGTTGTCCAGTCTAGCCTCGTCACTACTTCGCCGGGGTTAGGCTAGACACTTACCAGCACATGGGGTCGGTTGTACTGATACGACACTCTGTGCTATTTTGCACAGATCCAGGTTTCGAGCAGCAGCAGCAGTAGTGTGGGAGCAGGCTTCATTTCAGCGAGACCTGAGGTAGCCTTGCAGACGTCCGCAGGCCCGGCATCTCCTCTATCCTTTATTTTTATCTGTTATCTCATTGTCTTCAAGACAAACAGCTTATGTTCTCTTTCAGACGTTTGTATGTAGTATTCTTAGCAGTTTGTGAGTACAGTGACACCAGTCTTGGGTAGAGGATTTTGCTGAACTTTTCGCATTTCTATTCAGTTTTATAAAATGTTAAGACTTCTGCTTATTAATGAATTTCGTTCCTTTTGTATTATTGTCGTAAATTATTAAAATGGATTAGATTATTAATGGACAAGTAATAAAATTTGGCTTGCCTAGCTCTCATTAGTAGGCGTCATCACGACTCCCGAGGGTGGGAAATCCGGGTCGTGACACCATGTCTATAGTTATTTTGAATTCTGCATATTCAAATGCATATAGATATCATGCCTATAGGTACTTTTGAATAATTTTTGCATATAGAAATCACGTTCATAGGGTTCTTCAAGTAATTTCTGCATTTAGAAATCATGTTCATAGGGTTCTTAAAGAAATTTCTGCATTTAAAAATCATGTTCATACGGTTTCAAACAATTCACGCATATAGATATCATGCCTATAGGTATTTCTGAATTCTGCATTTCTCACATAGATGCATGTCTATAGGTATTTTCGAATTTTGAATTCTCTCATATAGAAATCATGTCCATAAGTATCTGGAAATCTGAACTCTGCATATGCATATAGAAAATATGCCTATAGGTCCTTCTGAATCTTGTATATTCATCTTTTCATCTAGAAATCATGCTCATAAGGTTTTAAAACAACTTCAGCATTTAGATATCATGTCCATAGGTTTTAACAATTTCCGCGCATAGATATCATGTTCATAGGCTTAAAACGAGTCTTCTGCATTTTTATACCATATCCACAAATGGCTTAAAACTAATTACGCATATAAAGTATGTCTATAGGAACTATTAATTGAATCTGAATCGCTTCATTCGCGCATGGAGCTAAAACCAGTAATAACGATGTATCATCATTTGCAGAACTTGCAACCTTCGTAAAAGCTTGCCTTTCTTTAATAGTCTGACTATCTTTTTAACCAGTACGTATTCAGTTTGTTGTTATTGCGTTCGTAATTCAGTAGATACAATGCCTATAGGATCCTTGTCCCACACTTAGGCAAGCCTTAGGGTAAATTTAAAATCTGAATCTTTTCTAATAACTACAACCAGCAGGCAGGCCTGATTCGGGCTTCTTATCTGAATTATGTAATAAATCAGTCTGCCTCAACCTTTAAGTTCTCGCATGTTTAATGTTTAATCAGACCTTAACTAGTATGTGTAAGTCATGCTAAATATGTGTTTCTTTGTTTAAGGGGATATATCTGAGCCTTTGCGTGTTATGTGCTTTTCCCAATTTGCTATACATGTTTTGTATGACGCTTTAGAATTTTTGCCTTTAAAACCACAAATAAGCCTAACATCCCTACCTCCCTTAGGATTAGTCATCCTAAATGCCCCGGGACCGATAGGATTGGGACGGGTAGTAGCATGCAATAGGTAAACGAGACCATTCCGCGCTTAATACCTTAACGGGGTGGAAAGGGTAGATATGGATATGATGACCACGCGATAATGTCACGTGTAGCCCCTCATTGAGGAGAGATTACCGGGCATTGTGAGGGGTGATCCATATTATTAATAAACCTAGGACCCCCTCCCTATATTCTTTCTTTCCAGTATTTTAAACTCTTTATTTAAATAAGATTTTCTAATTGTTCTTTCAAACCTTGTTACCTTTATGTGATGAAAATCTCCTCTTATTTGAGCCTTATTTGTCTATATGTTAATTGTACCCAAATTCACAATAATAGTCTGGCCGGGAACCACACTAGTGGATTCTGAGGGGTGCCTAACACCTTCCCCTTAGAATAATTTCAAGCCCTTACCCTATCTCTGGTTATTCAAATCAAACCTCCTTGGTGTCCTAATGCACCCTAATCATTAGGTGGCGACTCTTCAAATCAAACCCAATTCCCAAAAGGAATGATTTGTTCTCCCAAATGTCACAAACCCGATTTCCGCGGACGAAAAAGGGGGCGCGACATCAGGTAAGATTATAAACACGTTCGAGGATTAACGTTTGTTTAAGAGGTGGGGAACGTAACGACCTAATGGATCATTTTTCTTTCTAGAACCTCGTTCCCCTATTTATGACTTCTTGTATTTGTATAACTTGTTTTATGACTTGCAGTGGCGGTTGGTTTGGTTTTGGAAGAGTTTGGGATGAATTCAGAACACTTAGTTCCATAATATTGGCCTAAGGTGGCCAAGTTTTACTTAGGTGAACACTTTGAGTAAATGACCTCAGAATCGGGATTTGAAGGTTCCAATAGGTTCATATGGTGATTTTGGACTTGGTCATATGTCTGGATCGAGTTTAGGGTGGACCGGGGGCGTTTCGGACCCTATTGTCGAAAGTTAGCATTTGGAAGGCATTAGAGTGTTCTAAGTTGGTCTTGAAGTGGACGTTGGTGATATCAGACCCTGATTGGCTTTCTTAGTCTGGGATAGGTTTGAATTGTCATATAGGACTTGTGTGTGAAATTTAGTGTCAATCCGAGTTGTCTAAGTATGATTCGTCATGTTCGGAGTTGGAGGAGGTTTGAAGTTTAGAAATTGATTAGTTTTGTTTGAGGTGTGATTCTTGGTTATGATGTTATTTTAAGGGTTTTGAGACCTTAAGTAGGTCCGGATATTTTTGTGGACTTGTTGGTATGATTGGACGGGGTCCCAAGTGGCTCAAATAAGTTTCGAACCACCCGGAGCAAGGTTGAAGTTGGTAGACTTTGCTGATGTCTGGTGTACATCGCGATCGCGGAGCAGGTCTCGTGATCGCGCAGTGTTGTTTGGAGATGAGGAAGAGTTGTTCTACACGATTGCGGAGTTGGCATCACGATCACGGAGGGTGTTCTGGTAGTTCACATGGTTAAGGTCGCGAACATAATGTGTTAGAGGCGACGGGCAGGGGAGGCAATTGTTCAACGCGATCGCGTAACGACTTTCACAATCGCGGAAGATAATTTTTTGGGGGCTCTCAG
The DNA here is from genome assembly GCF_001879085.1 of Nicotiana attenuata. Lineage (NCBI taxonomy): Eukaryota > Viridiplantae > Streptophyta > Magnoliopsida > Solanales > Solanaceae > Nicotiana > Nicotiana attenuata. Next base: position 48,262 of record NW_017671655.1, on the reverse strand, counting down.
TGAAGCCTTCACGTTTGCATTGGGCTAATCGCGTTCGCTAAGGGTCTAGTCTGGTTAGCCTTCTTGATCACGAAGGTGTGTGTCGCGTTCGCGAAGGGGAAGTTCACCCATGAGCATATTTGTGCTTTGCAATCATGATGCTTATGTCCACGATATCATGCTCGACATCATATTCCACTCGTGCCAAACAAATACCATAGCAACGCTTATAATGAGTTGTTGCGCTCTTCCTATATTATCCCCCCCCCCCCGTAAAATCCGAAAACGACATATTTGCGGTAAAACCAGTCGATAAACGGTAGTCGACGGTTCCGTGCCTTTCCCCCTTGAGTTGTCCGCTCAAGGGTACCAGTATAAAACCCCATAGAAACCTCACTCTATTTAAACTGTGCATCCATCATGGTCAAACCTAGCCAAGTCAGTTATGTTGTCCACATAATGACTCTTTAAGATAGCCTTATCCAAAAGTCCACCGGGTTCCCCTGAAACCCAAACGGACATTATCACGTTCTATGCATTTATTTGGAGAACTAAATGCTTTTATGCCAATTATTGATGTTAAATAGTCGAGTCCGGTGGGGGAAAGGGTCTAACCTTATTCTTTTGCAGATAATGAGGCACGAAGTCCCCAGATTCGGCATGGTCACCAACATCCACCCAAGATTGCTAAGCTGGTGAAATGATTTACACTCTAGAGACCAAAATCGTTTCTCAAAAGGGTCGAAGATTGCCAAAATGCTGAAGGAATCGGAGGCGGACACCTAGCCAGGGCCTATCTATTGCTGGGACTTCTCGAGTTGGGAAAGCTGTTCGACGAAGCCAGGGATGCCGAGTCTGGGGAGGGTCCTTTAGGGACCAAGTAGATAGGACTTTATCTTTTCGCTATTTAAATTGTAATAAGGACAATGGCCATTAGTAGGGCTGTCAAATTTGGCCCAAGCCCAAATGACCCGCCCAACCCGCCCAAGGTTGGGTTGGTTATTGACCCGCCCATTTATTGAATTTAGCCCATCTTGACCCAACCCATCTCAACCCATTTAAAGTTGGGCTAATTTTTAGCCCAAATTGATCCATGAGTAAGTTTGTCAAAATATCTTAGAAATAATTTTATTTTTTGTTTAATATTTTAAATATGACCATAACAAAAGCAAAAAAGCCTTATTTAGTAATTATACAATTTATAAGAAAATAACACATATTAATTAAAGGTTAATAAGAGTTGGGCGGATTGGGTTATGACCTGAATTTTAACCCATCTTGACCCAACCCATCTTAGCCCAAGTAACTTTTGGGCGGGTCATTTGACACGCCCAATTATTGGCTCAACCCATTTTGACCCGCCCAAAATTGACCCAACCCGCCCATTTGACACCCCTAGCCATTAGTGACTTTATTTTTCCTGTTATTTAGCATCGATTTGTGATTCGTCTTATTTTCTATAAATAAAATGAGTCATTTAGCATTCCAAGTTCTTCAAATCAACTTGTTGCTAGGCCTACCTCGAGCACAAAGAGGTCCCCAAATTAGGATGCGATTTACATTCCCGCATTATGTGTTTAAATATTGCATCGATTTTTCACGAACCTCACTAACTTGGTTACCTTTTTGTTTTGATTATTCCCCTCCCCAAAGGTTAGTTCGAGCACTCTGGCAACATCATCATATTCCACAAGATCCAAGGGCCCTCCACCCACCCCTCTTCTCAGTCCCGTCAAAAACAAGAACAAAGGAAAGATGGAAGATTTGAACAACACCAGGAAGGAAAACTCAACTGAACGGGTAGAGGCCACTCACGGTTACTTTGGTTCCCAAGGAGAATGCCTCCCAACTGGAGCAAAAGCTGCTGAAATTTCAGGAGAAGAACTTGATCAAGTCCGGAATTTGGTGAATCTTTCTTTTCCCTCACTACTCCAGACATCAATTTCCCAAGTGCTCAGAACCCCGCACCTCCACAGAGTCTCCCAAAGCAACAGAACCACACCGCTCCTCACCACCACTGCAACACCTGCCATACTTCCAACAATACCCCGCTGCTCATCCCAGAACCAAAAAACTCCACAAATAATCACTGCCACACCCACCACAACACCCCCATCTATGTGGAGACTGTGATGCACTCCACCCCACCCATCTCAAACACATCCGACCCTGATGATAAAGATTTTCTTATCAAGAACTTGGACGAAGAGCTTAAAAAGTTGACTAGCAAAATTCAGGGCATTGAAGGGAGTAAGGGAATTGAAGGGCTGAACTACAAATATCTTTGCATACAGCCCGATGTTGAACTGCCCGAGAGGTATAAACCTCCCAAGTTCGAGATGTTTGACGGTACAGGAGATCCGGGGGTCCACTTGAGAACATACTGTGACAAGCTGGTTAGAGTGGGAAAGATGAGAAAATCCGCATGAAGCTTTTCATGAGGAGCCTGAAGGGAGATGCTTTATCTTGGTACATTAGCCAAGATCTAAAAAAGAGGCCGAACTGGGTAAGCATGGCGTCCGACTTTATGGACAGGTTCAGGTTCAACACGGAGAATGAGCCCGACGTGTTCTACATTCAGAATCTAAAGAAGAAGCCCACAGAAACCTTCAGCGAGTATGCTACTCGTTGGAGGTCTGAAGCAGCTAAGGTTAGACCTGCCTGAGAAGAAGAACAGATGAACAAATTCTTCGTCCGGGCCCAAGACCCACAATATTATGAGAGGTTGATGATGATCGAGGGTCATAAATTTTCTGACATTATCAAGCTGGGAGAAAGGATCGAAGAGGGCATCAAAAGCGGTATGGTTAAGAACTTCGAGGCCTTGCAAGCTACAAATAAGGCCTTACAGTCAGGAGGTGTGTCCAAGAAAAAGGACGTAGGAGCCGTAATGGTTGCACAAAGAACCAAATCTCCAATCAAATACCAAACCTACCCAATACCTCCACTCACATATCAGCCTACCCCAAACTACCAAGCACCTCACCTTCTTACCAAACTCCACCACTTACCTATCAATCACCTCCCACATACCAGCCCACTTCACCCAAATATCCCCAACCAGCACATGTTTACCAAGCCTACAACACTCAACCATCCCACTACCAATCCCCTCCTCCACGCCAAAACTACCCTAGACCCCGACCAAACTTTGACCGAAAACCCCCCAAAATAGTATACGGCTATTGCTGAACCTATCGACCAGTTGTATGGAAGACTCAAAGCTACTAGTTATGCCACCCCTATCCCTGCTGCTCCTGAAAACCCTTCTCAATGGATTAATCCAAATAAATCCTGTGCATACCATTCAGACATGAAAGGACACACCATTGACGAATGTCGTTCTCTGAAAGATAAGATCCAGACTCTAATCGACAACAAGATTATTGTGGAAAAGGAACCTGCTCCAAATGTTCGCAATAACTCTCTGCCAGACCACAAGGGTGGAGGCGTTCACATGATTGAAATAGAGGATGATTGGGACCCCAAGGGATCGATTGGTTTGATCACAGAAAGTGATGATCCAAAGAAGCCAATAGTCACTCTTAATCTGATTGTAGTCCAGATTCAGCCCTCTGGGACGCCAAGATAAATATGTCCATGCCACTTGAGTTTGATGCATCATCATCTGCAAAGACGCTAGCACCAATTAAGTTCGAATTCGTGTCTCCAGCAAAGGCACCTACACCATTCGAAGTTGCAGTTTTACCGCCCAAGGTACAGGCTCCGTTCGGGGTAAAGATAGCCACGCCAATTCCAGTGGCAATGTCAGCCATAACATCGTTCCATACAAAGGCTATACCATAGGACTACACAGTCGAGGCAAGAAGGAAAGGGAAGGTCAAGTTCGGGGAAGCCGTTACGGCATAGGGTATGACGAGAACCGGTAGGGTTTATACCCCGAAACATTTGTTTGAGTCAAGCAAGCAGGCCTCTAGTCGGCCAACCATCACTGAAACGGGGCCCGACGATCTCTGGAGAAAGATACATGCCAAGGAATACTCAGTCATTGATCAGCTGAACAAAACACCGGCACAAATTTCCATCCTTGCTTTGCTGCAGAACTCCGATGCGCATAAAAATTCCCTGTTAAGGGTGCTGAGTGAGGCGTATGTACCAAGCAACATCACCGGTGGGGAGATGGCTAACATGGTAGGCCAAGTATTGGAAAGTCACAAGATCACTTTCCATGAAGATGAGCTGCCACCAGAAGGGTTGAGTCACAACAAGGCGTTGCACATCACCTTACAATTCGAAGATTATTTTGTCACCAGAGTCCTGATTGACGGGGGATCCAGCCTCAACATTTGTCCGTTGGTAACACCCAGGACATTGGGTAAGGGACTGCACGAGATCAAGGACGGGGCCATCAACGTCAAAGCTTTCGATGGTTCCCAAAGGTCCAACATTGGGGAAATTAGCCTATGTTTACAAATTGGGCCTACTTGGTTTGATGTTGACTTTCAAGTGATAGACGTGCCGGCTTATTACAATCTGCTGTTAGGACGACCCTGGATTCATGTTGCTGGGGCCATAGCGTCAACACTACATGAGGCGGTAAAGTTTGAGTGGAATCACCAGGAGGTAATCATCCACGGCGACAGTAGTAATCCTATATACAGTCGCCAAACCATCCCAGCAATCGGAGGCAGAAGAAAGATAGGCGGAGAGACTTATCGCCACATCGAGCGGGTCAACACCGTTGATAAAGACAAATGGTGGGATAACAAAATTGAAAGCATATTGAACTGGAGCGGATACGAACCTGGCAAAGGACTTGGCAAGAACCTCCAAGGAATCGCTAAGCCTATCAAACTTAAGAAACATGGCACCACCTTTGGTCTAGGATATGAGTATACCTGGGAAGAGTTCAACAACTGGTCGCCACCATGGCGCAGTCCTTACTATCCATTGGAGCAGCCAATACCACACTTGGAACAGACTTTCCAACCGGCCGAAGTTATCTATGGGTCAGAAGAAGAGGAAGTACTGGCAGCGATGAGGAATTTGTTCCTAGGAGATGTTAATATGGATTGTTGTGTCATTCTCGAGGAGGACGGGGAGGAAGGCCCTTCCATACAGGCTGTGAGCAGAGGAGCGTGCCTCAATAACTGGACCATCAGAACCACCAGAGCCCGGCGAGCCTCGGGGTAGCAAGGCTGAACAAGCATCATGCACTATCTTTTGTTTTTACTAGTTGACTTTCCTTTTGCATTTCAAATTTTGCAATAAGATCTTCAATGTTCAAAACGGTTATGGAATTTATCAAAGCATTTCGATTTTTTTTCTTATAAATCAATACTCTTATTATTTTCTCTCATTACTTTACTTATACAGCATTACTATTACTTGTCTTGATGAACCAATGACTGTGACATGCAATGAGACAACGCAACAAACGGACATAGACTCAGAGGAAGATGACATACCGAAAGAGATTGTCAAGGAAGTTGAGAATTTTGAAAATAGACCAAAGTCCAACCTGGTCGAGACTGAGATTGTTAACCTGAGAGACGAAGAGAATGTCAAAGAAACACGAATCAGCGTTCACTTATCACCGTCAGAAAAGGAAGAGTACACAGAATTTCTAAGAGAATATGAGGACAAATTCGCCTGGTCATATGATGACATGACTGGCCTGAGCACATCTATTGTGGCCCACAAACTGACAATTGATCCGACATGTCTGCCGACAGAGCAGTAATTAAGAAAGTCGTGGCAGACTTCGTCCGCGATCGCAGTGTTTGTCGATCGGTATCCTAGAGTCGATCATCACTGATAATGGTTCCAATATCAACAGCGACTTGATGAAAGCTATGTGTGAAACCTTCAAGATCAAACACAAGAATTCTACAGCCTACAGGCCTCGAATGAACGGAGCTGTAGAAGCCGCCAACAAGAACATTAAGAAGATACTGAGGAGAATGGTGGAGAAGCATAAGCAGTGGCATGAGAAGCTATCATTTGCTTTATTGGGGTATCGCACCACAGTCCGCACATCAACTGGGGCAACCCCTATATGCTGGCTTATGGTACAGAAGCTGTCATTCCAGCTGAAATAGAAATTCCTTCCTTAAGAATCATACAGGAAGCTGAGCTCGACGATGCAGAATGGGTGAAGAGTCGTTACGAGCAGTTAGCCCTCATAGATGGAAAATAATGAATGCAGTTTGCCACGGTCAGCTTTATCAGAACAGGATGTCCAGAGCCTTCAACAAAAGAGTCAAGCCGAAACAGTTCACACCAGGGCAGCTGGTATTAAAGAAAATCTTCCCGCATCAAGATGAAGCCAAGGGGAAATTCTCTCCCAACTGGCAAGGAGGAGCCCTTATACTTGTAGAAATGGACGGAGAGATCTGGCCAAAGCCAATTAACACAGATACAGTCAAGCGTTACTACGTGTGATCTTTATGTTTTCCATATATGTTGTAATTGAACTACGTCTGACCTGATTCCCGTTTAAGAGAGGAAACGTAGGCAGCCCTATGGGTTCGGTCACAATTCAATAAAATTTTCATTTCCCCCCGAAATTGGAAACTGGGGCAGAATTTTGAGGAGGACCCTCAAAATTCCGAAGTAATTTCAGTCGATCATCGCAAGCGGCCACCAGAAGCATCAACCCATTAAACTGGGGCAGAATTTTGAGGAGGACCTCAAAATTCTGTAGCAAGAAAGGTCGCAATGTCTTCAGCCACGTCACAGTCGTCGGTTCATCTAAAAGTTATTTCTTAAATATATACTTATGACATATTTTTTCAAATTCATGCATTTTTTTTGTTCAGCAACGCTACCCCTCAATGATACTTACCGTATCAACGTATCAAAGCCGAACGGGTCGAACAAGACCATCAGGGATGCGAACTAACCTCCCCCTCTACAAAACTCATGATTTTTCTTTGGATGCAGACACTTGGATTGCGAAAGCACCTGACATACTGTACACTCACGAGACAAACATTGTTCAGGAATACAACTCTCAGAACTGTTGCACTTGCCCGCATTTGCTATTCACGTGCGCCGGCGATATTCCCTGTATCACAATATCCCCAGTAGTCACAATATCGCAACCCTCTATCAGCTAAGAAATCCTATTTACCATTCTGCATTTTTTGCATTGCATAAGGCTACCATTCTGCCTTCCGAGACTAAACACTGTCTCCATCTGCATCTTTTGCATTGCATAAGGCTACCATTCTGCCTTCTGAGACTAAACACTGTCTCCATCTGCATTTTTCTGCATTGCATAAGGCTACCATTCTGCCTTCCGAGACTAAACACTATCTCCATCTGCATTTTTCTGCATTGCATAAGGCTACCCTTCTGCCTTCCGAGACTAAACACTGTCTCCATCTGCATCTTCCTGGCTGAAAGATCGCCACCTTATTTACGCTTGCATGGCCGAAAGATCGCCACATTATTGCATTTCATGGCTGAAAGATCACCACTTTATTTTTGCATGGCTGAAAGATCACCACCTATTGCATTTCATGGCTGAAAGATCGCCACTTTATTTACGCTTGCATGGCTAAAAGATCGCCACATTATTTACGCTTGCATGGATGAAAGATCGCCACTTTATTTTTTGCATGGCTGAAAGATTGCCACCTATTGCATTTCATGGGCTGAAAGATCGCAGATCGCCACCTATTGCATTTCATGGGTTGAAAGATCGCCAAATTATTTGAGGGCGTCATCGTTCGAAGGCACCATTTAAATAGCCCGAGAACACCATGCCATGGCCTGAAGATCCCTTTAATCTCTTGCATATCATTATTCAAAGGCATCATGGTTCGGAGGCATCATTCTCATAGCCCGAGAGCATCATTTCATGGCTTGCGAATCCTTTATTATACGCTTCATGGCCCAGGACATCATGGTCTGAGGACGTCATCCTAACCGTCCAAAGACAGCATTCATGGTCCGACGGGAACTTGCATCACGTTTAAATTTACGCACAGTATATGCTTGTATTGCTTATTTGCAGGTAAACTGGCGAGCAACGGCCATCTCAGCAGGAGCAACTCCGCTCTAGTTCCCGCAGCCCTATTAGACCTTAACCATTTATCCAACCTAAACATTGCGTCCGTTCTTGAAAGGTCTCCGTCGGCATATTCCGCCGACGGATCCCGAACTACATATGGCTTGATTCCTGTGAGACCAAGGATATGTAGGAAACTCAGAAACTAGAGCGCGGCCAAATTTCTTCAAAACATTTTGTTCGGTCAAAATTGGTCATCATATCTTTACCCGACAACTCTTTCATCCTTCCCGGGTAAAGAGGGGCAGCTGTTGATACCCAATTTTTCCCTGTATATTTTTATATGCAAAATATCTTTAAAAATAGCATCTATATGCATATATAAGTATGTCCAAGCATCTTACTATTTTTCCCATAATTTTTAAGGCTTTTAAACTGATTTATTTCCCTTTTCATCCATAAAAACCCATTGATTATTTCCAAAATTATTATTTTGGTAATTCATTAATTGGAATTTTATATTTATATTAAAATATGGATAAGGTATTTTTTACACATTTTTTACAAATTTATTTGGTATTTTTAAGGATAGAATTGCATAATTGCCATATTAGCCATTTCTAGGTTTAAATTCGTTTGATATTCTTAAAATGAGATTTCATATTTTTAAATGAATAATTATGTGTTATAGGTCATTTTGGTGCTTTCAATTTATTTCCAGAAATCAATTTACTATTTTTTATAATTTTAAAAGGGAAAATTGACCATTTAAATAATAGCCCAATTCGTTTCAATTTTAGCCTAAAATCTGACCCCAATTTCCAGCCCAATTTCAATTAAAACCCGACCCAATCCCCAATTACCCCTACCCGACCCAAAACCATATTAAATCCTTGCCGTTGATCTTTTGGCCCTCATCCGTTCTTACCATTTTAAGCCAAACGACCCCCCCCCCAAACCCGTCATTTGCCTCACTCGTCTCTATCTCTCTAACCTCTGGTTCTCTCTAGAACTTCCCCCCTTCCCCTCCTCTCCGATGAGTTCCCTTCATCTTCTCCGGCCACCGTCTGACCTGAATCCATGGTGGTTTCACCACCCACCAAGCCACCTATGGCCCCTCACGTTTGGTTACTGAATTTTCATGACTTGACCACGAAGAGTTGGGTCTAGACCTCTGTCGATTCAAGTTCCATGGCCATTTCCGACCTTCTCCGGCAAGCCGTGTTTGTTCGAGCCTGGCCTCAACTCCTCCTGCTTAGATCCAAGCCTTTCTCACCGTTTGGGTTCCTCTGAAAACCCTAGCTTTGAGGTTTTTCTGATCTCTTTAGATCTGTTCCAGATTTATGCTTTCCCTAAGTTTCTAAATGATTTTCTGATTTTTTTCAAAAAAAAAAGGTTATGCTTTCAAAACCTTTATTTTCCGATATAGGGTTTTGAGTTATGTTTCTCTTATTTTCTTGTGTGTTTCTCTGATTTTCTTCTTCTCTTGTGTGTTCTCTACTATGTTTCTCCTACTGTGTTCTTGTTAAATCTCTTCTACCATGTTCTTCTATTATGTTGCTCCTACTGTGCTCTTGTTAAGATTTCCCTACCATGTTCTTATTTTGTTGTTTCGCATATTATATTTCGCTTTGTTTCTAATGAGTTTCTGTTACTGAAAAGCATGTCGAAGGTCCCAGTTCCTTTCTGAGACCTTTGAACTTGTTTCGACTAGTATCTTTTGCTTTCTTGATTACTCGCCCTCTCATTGCGGCACTCGATTGATGGTAAAACCCTAAAAATTAGGGGGCTCATCCGGGTTTGAGAACATTGGCTATGTGATATGTTCGCTCTTCATCTTTAAAGCTGTCTGATTTCAGGAACCCTAACTATTTCGAGGTTCTGAACTTTTTTCTCAACTGAGTCTCGAAATTCTTTGTCTCAACCTCTGTCTCTTTAAGCAATTCTGATTTTCCACTAAAACTTTTCTAAGGTCTTTTACACTGGATCTTTTGTATGCTACTAGATGCTACTTCTCTTCTACATTGCTAACCTATGTGACTACCATGCTCCTTTAGTCTATTATCTACCGATTTTCCATTGACACGACATCTTCTTAACATGTTTGTATGCTCTTTATATGCGCTGAACTTCCCCTCTAAAATGGCTTTCAAATTTTAATTAGTTTCAGACTTCCTTCTGTATAGGTTTGATTGATTTCTTTCCTTGTTTACTGATTTCCCTATGACTCGATTTAAGTTATTTGACTTTCCTTAACTTTTCTGACTTGGTTCATTCATGGACCAGTGATTACAAAATCTCTGATCCTTGATTTACTGGCTACTAATTGATTTCTCTTACTTTATTAATGCAACCGTGTATTTCAAAGCTCTGCCCCTAAAATAAACTTTTATGTATTTACCCCTAATTGCCTACTTTGCACAAAATGCTTGTTTGATTTCTTTAAATAAAGAAAATCTTGTGTGATTGATTCTTAATTGATATTCAGTTCCTTAACTATTTTCTTACCTTATTTCTGCCTGATTCTCACCCTATAAATGCACGACTCTTTCATTAACACATATGACTCACTCATAGTCTTTCTGAACTCACACTTACACGCAATAGTATTTTCTCTTATTGTCTGCATCGTGGCCTGTTTGCAAGACTTACTGCTTTTCTCTACTTGTTTCTTTGAAACTTGTATGTTCTTATTTAAGTTTCAGCACCACAACAATGTGTCTATCCCTGTCTACTTACTGCTTTTGTATAGTTCAGCATTTCTTTTCCTACCTGTTCTGTTATGAATCCCTATTCCCCACCCCCTTGTGTGTTTAAGCTATGGTTTGGAGCATGGCAATATGTAAATTGTTGCCCATGAATCAAACCTGATCCCTTGGGATCCTAGCCTCTATTAATGTGTGTTTGGACAAGCTTATGGTATACTAGCATTCTCCATTGCTGGGCATGCCCACAACCTGCCCTTGCCACTTTCAATTTCCCTATTCCCCTGAACCCCTTATGTGTACTTATTTCCCTCTCCTTTTCCCCTTTCCCCTCTCAGAATTCGGCTTCTTCACTTGCACTCTCTCTTAGTCTTTAAGTTCTGTCCCCCTCTTGTGAGCCTTGCCTTGGGACCTTGAGTTCCCTCAGAACTCGGACACTTGAGGGCTGCCCTTCCAACACTACACTTGTGTTAATCTGGTAATACATTTGGGTGTGAGCATTGCCCGGAGTCCCTTTGAGGCTCTTAGAGAACTTTGACACACTCAGATGGGAGAAAGGCTTTGGATCATGATCTTATGGAGTTGGTTTACCTCATATTTCAGACATGAAGTCTGAATCAGGCTCTCCTTGGTTGTCCTTATATTTGTATTTTTTCTGATGTATTGTTTTTTTACTTTAATTTGGGCTGGAATAACTTGTAATAAACTCTTGGGGACGGCTAGTGAAAAGGGCGGGTAACTATGCATGCAAAGGGTAGATACCATGTCTATAGTTATTTTGAATTATGCATATTCAAATGCATATAGAAATCATGCCTATAGGTACTTTTGAATAATTTCTGCATATAGAAATCACGTTCATAGGGTTCTTGAAGTGATTTCTGCATTTAGAAATCATGTTCATAGGGTTCTTAAAGTAATTTTTGCATTTAAAAATCATGTTCATAGGGTTTCAAATAATTCACACATATAGATATCATGCCTATAGGTATTTCTGAATTCTGCATTTCTCACATAGATGCATGTCTATAGGTATTTTCGAATTCTGCATTCTCTCATATAGAAATCATGTCCATAAGTATCTGGAAATCTGAACTCTGCATATGCATATAGAAAATATGCCTATAGGTCCTTCTGAATCCTGTATATTCATCTTTTCATCTAGAAATCATGCTCATAAGGTTTTAAAACAACTTCAGCATTTTGATATCATGTCCATAGGTTTTAACAATTTCCGCGCTTAGATATCATGTTCATAGGTTTAAAACGAGTCTTCTGCATTTTTATACCATATCCACAAAAGGCTTAAAACCAACTATGCATAGAAAGTATGTCTATAGGAACTATTACTTGAATCTGAATCGCTTCATTCGCGCATAGAGCTAAAACCAGTAATAATGGTGTATTATCATTTGCAGAACTTGCAACCTTCGTAAAAGCTTGCCTTTCTTTAATAATCTGACTATCTTTTTAACCAGTACGTATTCAGTTTGTTGTTATTGCATTCGTAATTCAGTAGATACCATGCCTATAGGATCCTTGTCCCACACTTAGGCAAGCCTTAGGGTAAAATTAAAATCTGAATCTTTTCTAATAACTACAACCAGCAGGCAGGCCTGATTCGGGCTTCTTATCTGAATTATGTAATAAATCAGTCTGCCTCAACCTTTAAGTTCTCGAATGTTTAATGTTTAATCAGACCTTAAACAGTATGTGTAAGTCATGCTAAATATGTGTTTCTTTGTTTAAGGGGATATATCTGAGCCTTTGCGTGTTATCTTCTTTTCCCAATTTGCTATACATGTTTTGTATGTCGCCTTAGAATTTTTGCCTCCAAAACCACAAATAAGCCTAGCATCCCTACCTCTCTTAGGATTAGTAGTCCTAAATGCCCCGGGACTGATAGGATTGGGACGGGTAGTAGCATGCAATAGGTAAGCGAGACCATTCCGCGCTTAATACCATAACGGGGTGGGAAGGGTAGATATGGATATGATGACCACGCGATAATGTCACGTGTAGACCCTCATTGAGGAGTGATTACCTGGCATTGTGTGGGGTGATCCATATTATTTATAAACACAGGACCCCCTCCCTTTATTCTTTCTTTCCAGTATTTTAAACTCTTTTTTTAAATCAACTTTTCTAATTGTTCTTTCAAACCTTGTTTACTTTCAAACCTTTATGTGATGAAAATCCCCTCTTATTTGAGCCTTATTTGTCTATATGTTAATTGTACCCAAATTCACAATAATACTCTGGCCGGGAACCACACTAGTGGATTTTGAGGGGTGCCTAACACCTTCCCCTTAGAATAATTTCAAGCCCTTACCCTATCTCTGGCTATTCAAATCAAACCTCCTTGGTGTCTTAATGCACCCTAATCATTAGGTGGCGACTCTTTAAATCAAACCCAATTCCCAAAAGAAATTAGTTGTCCTCCCAAATCTCACAAACCCAATTTCTGCGGAGGAAAAAGGGGGTGCGACATCAGGTAAGATTATAAACACGTTCGAGGATTAACGTTTATTTAAGAGGTGGGGAACGTAACGACCTAATGGGTCATTTTTCTTTCTAGAACCTTGTTCCCCTATTTATGAATTCTCGTATTTGTATAACTTGTTTTATGACTTGCAGTGGCGGTTGGTTCGGTTTTGGAAGAGTTTGGGCTGAATTCGGAACACTTAGTTCCATAATATTGGCCTAAGGTGGCCAAGTTTTACTTAGGTGAACACTTTGAGTAAATGACCTCAGAATCGGGATTTGAAGGTTCCAATAGGTTCATATGGTGATTTTGAACTTGGTCATATGTCTGGATCGAGTTTAGGGTGGACCGGGGGCGTTTTTGACCCTATTGTCGAAAGTTAGCATTTGGAAGGCATTAGAGTGTTCTAAGTTGGACTTGAAGTGGACGTTGGTGATATCAGACCCAGATTGGCTTTCTTAGTCTGGGGATAGGTTTGAATTGTCATATAGGACTTGTGTGTGAAATTTAGTGTCATTCTGAGTTGTCTAAGTATGATTCGTCATGTTCGGAGTTGGAAGATGTTTGAAGTTTAGAAATTGATTAGTTTTGTTTGAGGTGTGATTCTTGGTTATGATGTTATTTTAAGTGTTTTGAGACCTTGAGTAGGTCCGAATATTTTTGTGGACTTGTTGGTATGATTGGACGGTGTCCCAAGTGGCTCAAATAAGTTTCGAACCACCCTGAGCAAGGTTGAAGTTGGTAGATTTTGCTGATGTATGGTGTACATCGCGATCGCGGAGCAGGTCTCGTGATCATGCAGTGTTGTTTGGAGATGAGGAAGAGTTGTTATACACAATTTCGGAGTAGGCATCACGATCACGGAGGGTGTTCTGGTAGTTCACATGGTTAAGGTCGCGAACGCAATGTGTTAGAGGCGATGGGCAGGGGAGGCATTTGTTCTACGCAATCGCGTAACGACTTTCACAATCGCGGAAGATAATTTTTTGGGGGCTCTCAGTGAAGCCTTCACGTTTGTATTGGGCTAATTGCGTTCACGAAGGGTCTAGTCTGGTTAGCCTTCTTGATCGCAAAGGCGTGTGTCGCGTTCGCGAAGGGGAAGTTCACCCAGAAGCATATTTGTGCTTTGCAATCATGATGCTTTGGTCCACGATCGCGAAGGGTGATACTTGCGCAGGAACCTTGGTAGTATTATGAGATGCATATATGGATCGGGCTGTACGACCTCGGCGGCATTATATAACACTACTCCTATGGGATCGAGTTGTTCGCCTCGGCAGAATCATGCGTAATATTCAATGGGGAGTCAGAGTACATATGGGCTTTCCTAACTTATATTTGACATTGTATTTGGCATTGGTTATCTGTGTTTCCTTTGAGGCAGTTTATAGTATTTTATAATTTCATAATTACTATTATTTTGAGGATCATGTTGTTCATATTTACCTATTTCATTGCTACTTGTTGTGCTTTATACATGTCTAATTTTATATACTTTGTTATTGGACCACTAGTAAGTGTCGATGTCGACCCCTCGTCACTACTTCTTTGAGGTTATACTAGATACTTACTAGGTACGCATTGATTTACATACTCATACAATAATTCGGCACTAATGGTGCAGGTACTGACAAGTACATCAAGTGGTCACTCAGGCACAAAGTCGCATTAGCCGGAGACTTAGTTGTGAGTTGCTTCCCATGCTTTGACCCGCAACATTTTGAGTCTCCTTCCCCCTGCATTTATTTTATTCTATCTATTATCATTTCAGACATTTGTTTTTGTATATTTCATTAAATTACATGCACTTGTGACACTGGATTTTGAGAATTTTAGTAGTTCATGGTTGTACTTGATACTTATATCATTTCACTTTATGTTTTGTTCATATTTCGTGACTCCGTAAGAGTGAAAGTATTTTTACATGGTCCCTAAATCTATCTCCGATTTATTATTTAGATTCTTTATTTTTAAAAGTATTATGAATGGTCGTTGAGTTGATGGTCTACTGTTGGCTTGCCTAACGGGAGCTTTGCCGTCAATCAAACACCGTGAAACTTGCCCAATCATGTTTCCTCGAGTCATTATACCTCTTTGTAACACCTGGATGAATAGAATACCACAACCACGAGCCCTCTTATGGATCATCTCCCTCGAATCATTAGCACTGGGAATGCAAATCAGACCTGGAAGTTGCATACACAGTCCGTACTAAAGACCACCACCTTAGCACCAACTCACAGTATCGTGTAGCAAATAAAAACCATCATACTAACGGTATATAATGCATTCAACCAAAGATAATCGCGCAACAACACAAGGGAGAACTCTACTAAGCTTAGAAATACTCAATATCGCAACTCTATCAACAGAAGCCTGAACATCCATAGCTCAAAACCTTGTCTCCACAGAAACAATGCCAAACTCCAAATTGTGATCCAAGTAGTCCTTCTCATCGGCCGCTACAGCTGCAAGCTTAAGCAACCACCCTACAAGTATGCTCCCACATCGCGTAAAACTAACGCATGAATCATCATAATACACTGTATAAGGCCTTGAATTTGTGGGCAACACCAATACTAAGGATGCAATAGATGGCAAATCAACTGCAAGGTAACGATAGAGGTCTGACCTCATCATACGGGGAAAACTATCCCGCACCAGATAGGTATTATCATCAAAGCTCGTATGCTCCTAACTGATATCGAGTACTCAAAATTGTGTACAAAATGAGTATGAAGGAACTGAAGATACAATCTTCAAGCCAAGATAATATTTCATGACAAGGAATCAAGGGAGGGAAAGTTTCCTAAAGCCCTATAGCCTCTCGAAGATAAGTGCAGACGTCTCCATACCGATCCGAATGACTCTACTAGACCTGCTTATAACTCGTGAGACCTATGTAACCTAGTTCTCTAATACTAGCTTGTCACTACCCAAACTCCCACCAGAGCCATGATGACGTCTAACACCGCTTGCTAGGCAAGACAAAAAATAAATATGTTGAAATAAACTTCAATCATGATAAGAAATAGTCTCAAAATCGAAATGGTATAAATAATTGAAGTTAAAATGTTAATACAAATGAATCCACCCCAAAATATGGTGTCACCAAGTGCATGAACTCTATTGAATACTAAATACAAAATCTGAACAAAATACAATAATATCTGGAAGACTGAACAGTAAACACATAAATAAAGAGGGGACTTCAAGGCATGCGAACGGAACAGCAGTGCTACCTCAAAATCTCCAAGCTTCGGGATACAGCTCCCTGGCAACCACTGCTATCAGCAACACCTGGATCTGCACAAGAAGTGTATAGTGTACTATGAGTATAACCAACCCCATATACTCAATAAGTAGCAAGCATAACCTCGGGCTAAAAGCAGTGACGAGTTTGGCAAGGTCCGATGCTCACTTTCCACATCTAACAATAGAAATAACAACATAATAATAACATGTAAAGAAAAGCAGCTCAAATAATAACAGGCTCGACTTAACACAACTAGAGAAAAATATACATGAATTTTAGATATAACAATCAAGGTATCAACTTCCACATAATTCACTTAGACAAGTATTTAACTAGATAAAATTGCAATATCAAGCTCTAAACATCAAGTAGAGATCTCGAATACCAAATCAACAAAGAATTACAATTTAAATATCAAGTATACCAACTCTCAACACATTAAAAATACTTGGCACATAGTGCCCCTCAATCATAGTCTCAGTACTCTCATGGTGCCTAGCAAGATGCCCATGGATCCTCACACAAAATCAATATATCGCATGGATTATGCCAACATTCCACAAATCCACTCTAAACCATGTCACACAAGTAAAGACGCTAAAAATATGTGAGATAATATGTAAAAAGTATACAAAGAGGATGATATAACATACGGATATAATATCATGATTGAAAAGTATGACTACGGCTAAGAAAAATAACTCAACATAGCAAAAACAACACTATCATGCCTCAACAAATAAGTAAATAGCCTAAACATGATTTCTAGCATGAATAATAGTCCATGTAGTCATACAAGTGGACAAAACACGATATCAAATAAGCATGATAGCAAAATAAGGCATACACTAGCCTAAGAACTACCCAGATCATGAATAACCACGGTGCACGCATATATGCTCGTCATCTCGCATATACGTCACCTCCAACATATAACAAATATCACAACCAACAGGGGAATTACCCTCAAACCAAGCCTAGGCAAATACTTATCGCATCCAACTAATATTCAACCTCGAATTGCGTCAAACCCTCGATCTATCTCCCCGATTGCGCAAATCAAAGACAAATATCATCCAAGGAAGTCAAAAATGCCATAGAAAACAATCCCAATCCATAAATGTTCAATCTTTGAAGAAATTGCTAAAAGTCAACAAAAGTCAACCCAGGCCCACGTGCCTAAAATTCGAAACCAATACCAAAATATGATGACCCATAACTTGTCAAGTCCATATATGTAAGTAATTCCCAAAACCGAGTCCAAATTGGTACTCAAATCTCCAAAATACAGTCTCTTAAGGTGTAGGCAAAAACCCCAAAAATTTTCTTTCAATATTCCAAACTTTTGGTGTTGAAATTCATGGGTAGTCAAGATATAAAGCCAAATCCCAAGTGAAACATGCTTGCCTCCAATGTAGTAATAAAATTACTCTTCAAAATCTCCTCTTCTTGAGGTCTAGGGCTTAATATGAAATAATGGTCAAACTCCTCAAATTGGCAACTTAAATGCGCTGCCCAACAATACCTTATGATGATCACGATAGTACCCACACAATAGTAATGCACAAAATTCACACTGCCTTAGAAAGTGCTTCGCTTACCCGGCCTGCAGCGCGCAAACACATAGGCTAACTGGCCTCCCCAATTGCACGAACGTGGAAAATGAGTCGCGAACACGGAGCTCTATTGACTATTGACTCTCAATGCTTCGCGAACGCAGACATATACGCGAACGTGATGAACATCGCCCACAATACTTAGAGAACACGCTACCCTATTGCGAACACAATTCATAAGCCACCAAGGACTTCAAAAAACACTTCTCGATCGCGGAGATCCAACCGTGATTGCGATGCTCAACATTTCAGCACCAAAAATCAGCAATGCAACACAACCAAAATGGTCTGAAATAGACCCTAATAACACCCGAGCCGCATGGGACCCCATCCAATCATACCATCAAGTCCAAACATATTGTCCAAACTTATCCAAAGGCTTAAAATGCCACAAATAACATCAAAACCAAGAATCATCGATCAAGATCAGTCTCTTAAGTTCATAAACTTCCAACTTTTAACGAAATGTCTTATTCAAGTCTAACTAATCAAGAATAAACCCAAACTTTGCACTCAAGTCCCAAATGAAGAAATAGACCTATTCTAATTGCCAGAACAACATCCGTCCCCGATAGCCTCAAAGTTAACTCCCGATCAAACTTGTTAACTCTCCAATTCTTTAAAGCTAAGTTTCAACAAAATAGAACCAAAACCTTTTAGGAATATCCAAATTCAAATCAAAACATATGACAAAGTCCAAAATTACCAATGAACCAATTAAAACCATCAAATCCTAATTCCGAGGTCGTTTACTTAAAATCCAAACCTTGGTCAACTCTTCCAACTTAAAGTTCTGAAGTTGAGAATTTCTCTCACAAATCAACTCTAACCTCTCTTAAACCTAAACCAACCATATACACGAGTGATAATGCATAAATTGAAGTTACTCAAGGTCTCAAACCGCCAAATGAAGTACTAAAGCTCAAAATGACCAATTTGGTCTTTATAAATAGGGGAGCTGGTTTCTAATACTTAAAATGACCAGTCGGGGCATTACATATGACCATAAGACTAACAACTATTCTTCTAGCCATCTATCTTTAGCTACTTCTGACTTCTTTTTCAAGTTATTCAATAAAGTTTTGTTAAATAACTCGTCCTATCCGTTTTCTCCAAGATGACATGGGGATGAAGTGATTCTCTTAATCCTCCATTCTTCGAGGAACTCAATACTTTTGATCTAATGAACTATGACGTATTATCACATGCTATTTCTATTGGCACTCTAAAGCAGCAAATGATATCTCTCCTATTGAAATATGTCACTTCTATCTCCATGATCCTAGCGTAAGCACCTACTCCCGCCTACTTAGAAAAATAATTTGTACAAAAAGTAAAAGGTGTACCTATCCCGGGGCTTTTGGAAGTGGCACAACTATTTCCATGCCCTATTTCATGAAAAGCCATGGGACAAGGACAAAGTGAATTTGTTCTAACAGCTAATGTAGTTGGTGGGCAAGACGTTAGCACTTGTCACACTTTTTAACAAAAGCCTCCATGTCTTTCTCTATTTGAGGCCAATAGTACTTGACTCGGATGAGTTTTTGGGCTAGCAATTTATCACCTGAATGATTGCTATAATGCCCTTCATGAACTTGTCTTATCGCATTGTCCATCTGTCCTGGTCCATGGAGCTTAGCTAAAGAACCAGTAAATGTTCTTCTATAAAGTTCACTACTTTTTTTAACAAAAGCCGTCAAGTCTTGCTTTAATTAAGGTCAATAGTACCCATCCTTGATGAGTTTAAAATTCTAGGCTAGGGATATGTCACATGAATGATTTCTACAATTCCCTTCATCAACTTCTATCATCACATAGTCTGTTTGTCCTATTACAAGGCACATCTAAAGGACCATTGAAGGTTCTTTTATAAAGTTTTCCTTCGATGAGGCAATATCATTTTGCTTGGATCCTGAGTTGCTGAGATGTTTTTTTGTCTTTAGGTAATGTTCCATCCTGCAAGTAATTAATAAACTCATTATGTAAATCTCAAGTTAGATATGCTTAATTTACCTTATTCTTAGTCTTGTCAATGGTTGAGGGAAAAATGTGAACCCATTGATAATTCTCTCTACTTAGTGATACCAGCTGCTAATCTAAAATTAGTTAAGGCATCCGCTTCAGCATTATCTTCTCGAGGTATTGCAGTGCCTTCCATTACCAGAACTGGTCTAAGAGGTCCATGACCTTAGCCAAGTATTATTGCTTTCGAACTTCCCTAGCTATGTATGTCCCTTGGATTTGGTTGATTACAAGTTGAGAATCACTTTTACTCGATGTACTCCACATAAAGTTCTTTTGGTAATTCAAGTCCTGCAACTATAGCGTCATACTCGACATCATTGTTTGTTATAGAATGACACTTAATAGAGTACTTGATTACTTCTCTGGACGGTATTGTGAGAACCAACCCAAGACTAAAGCCTTTAACATTGGATGATCCATTTATGAAAAGGGCACAAACTCATGGAACTGATTTGAAAGCCAATATTGCCTCCAACTCAGCCTCCAGGAGTATAGCAATACTAAACTCATCCACAAAGTCGGCTAAGACTCGCGAGTTGATGGCAGTATAGGGTTGATACCTAAAGTCATACTCATTAAGTTCAACTGCCAACTTTGCAATACAACCTTAGGACTCCGATTTGTGAAGGATGCTCCGCAAGGGAAAAGTCATTACAACTAAAATTGGATGCCGCAAATTTCAAGCGACTACTACAAATGCCAAAGCTAATTTCTCTAAGGTTTTTGTTTCTAGAAGTGCATTAACGACATAACAAATTGGAGATTATGTACCTAATTCTAGACTAGTACTGCATTTACTAATACTTTTGATACAGCTAAATAGATCAGCAATCGTTCTCCATCTCAAATCTTCGACAGTAGTAGCAGATTAGCTAAGTAACTCTTTAAGTCTTATAGAGCTTTCCAAATCTATTTGAAGTCTTTAAACCTTTTTAATACCAAAAAATAACTTATGAAACCTTTATGAGGAGTTGGATATGAACCTTCTTAGAACTATAGTTCAACTCGTCAGCTTTTGAACATCGTTTTTGCTCTTTAACATGTCAGGTATACCTTTAATGGCATTAATTTGATCTGAGTCAACCTTGATTTCTCAATTGGAGTTAAGTAAACCCAAGAAGTTACTAGAGTCCATTTCGAATGCACATTTTTCTAGGTTTAACTTCATGTTGGACCGTTGAAGAGTAGAAAATGTTTCCCTCAAGTGACTGTCACGACCCCAAAATCCCACTTTTAGGATTGTGATGGCACCAAGTCTGTACGACTAGGTAAGCCTATCACACTACAATATCATATAAGATGTAATAATTTAATATTAAATAAAATTGAGAACAATGGCCCAATAAACAACCAGTATCATAATACAACTTTCACAAATCCCAAAATCTGGTAATACAGAGTCATAAATCTTTATGGATTGTACATAAGATATTCCAAATAACAATACTATTTTAGATCACAATTTAAACAGTAGCACAAATGAAGTAAGATGGTGACCCCGAGACCTATGAACGAAAACGGAAGGTATACCTTGAAGTCTCCAACCGCATTGGCACCATTCTCAAAACCCACACGATCCGAAGTACCTACATTTGCACAAAAATATGCAGAAGAATAGCATGAGTACACCAGCGTGGTACCCAGTAAGTATCAAGACTAACCTTGGTGGAGCAGTGACGAGGTAAGTCAAGACAACCACTAGACAATAACCTGTGTGAGCATGTAAATATAAAGCTAATAGTGGAAAGAACGTCAATATAAGGCTAACAGGGGAAGGAATATTAGTATAAAACTAATAACGGAATAATGGAAACAAAATGGCAACAAGAAGTAAATAGGTGATAAAACGACAAAATTAGAACACAGTTAAAAATATGAATAGAATCAATTAGGGAAAATAAATGACAATTCAAGCAATCAAGTTGTTCCAACACATGATCTACAACAAGAATCACTCTGAGGCACCACATCTCATAACCACAAATCATAGGCCACAATTACGAATCTGACAGCCATGGCACCTCATGCCCACATTATCAATCACCTTCGCACGACAAGGTCCACGTGCTACCATGTACATTGTATCAGTGCCAATTGCCAAATAAAATATTCGAGAGATTTATTTAAATAAAATAAGGCATATTAACAATTTTGAATAAAGTAAAGCGTCAAATGAGATTATGAGTTTAATTTAGGAATCAAATAAAGTACAATTTTATGCAAAGTAGAGCATCAAACGGAAAAATGAGTTTAGTTTAGAAATCAAATAGGGTAAAATAAAATAACATTTTTAAATAAAGTAAAACATCGGATAAGTCAACAAATTAAATGTAGAATTATTTAAAGTAAAGTGTAATAACAATTTAAGTAAAGTAAAGCATCAAATAGGGTAATTAGTTTAATTTGAGAATCATTTAATGTAAGTATGAAATATTTTAAATATAGCAAAGCACTAATTGTGAGATAACGAGTTTTATCTTCAGAGTCACATAAAGTAAAGCATGTTAACAATTTCTTTATTTAAAACCATTATGTTACCAACAACTTAACAGAATATAAGATGATGACTCCAAGCAAGTAAATTCATCTTGACAATCAATTCACCAAGTAACAACAGCGGCACAGATTGGCACATTAAGGTAACACAGCATATCACGTAGAATGCATGACTCACACAAGAAGTCATAATCGTTCCAAATAAAGGTAACAACAAATAACCAAATACAATCAAAATACAAGTGAAATGATTTAAGGAAAAACCAATAAATGTTCAACTCAACAAACTGTTCCAGCATAGAATGTACAATAAGAATCACACTGAGGTACCACGCCTTATATTCATATTTCACAAGTTACAATCACGGTCTCCTTATATCGCCGCGTGAGATTTGCATTCATTTTTAAAACATCTTTCCCCGAACTAGCTTCATGCACTTTAGCCCCCTTATCTCGCCGTGTGGCTTCAAGTAATTTCCTTACTAGCAACATGCGCATAAATCCTACCTTATCTTGCCGCATGCGCATCAATACTTACCCTTATACCTCTGGATACGCATCAACATCACAACACAATAATCAACTCGCACCACGTGTCCGTATGTCACAATATTGCCAAATTCAACTATACCAATGTCAACATAACACATAGCCCACGACTCAATCTCAATGTGCATAAGAATCAAAATAACAACAAGATGAATGGGGAAATAACTCAAGTATGAATGATATTCCATAAAATAACAATTTCAATTAAACCATATTAATAGCTCTCAATAGTTACAGCTTCAATTCAATGTATAATAATAAACTCGATAATGAAAGATTTGACATGTAACAAGAACCTCAATAAAATTCAAATAAGAGTAAACTCGAAAATGAAAGGTAGTGTCACACCCCAGCCTTGGGAGGTGCTAGCGACACACGATGCTCGAAGGCCCTTACGAACCCACGTCCATTCTATTCATTTCTTAATCATGAATCTGGGCTAACGAGGCCTCCAAGTGCTACTACCACAATCAAAGGATAAAAACGAGTACAACTAACTTGCAAAAGAACATGGACAGGCTATATATTTTTTGCATAACTGGACCCCACAAGGTTACAACCCATTTTTTTTCAAACAGCCAAACTCTAGTCTACAAACCTCTAAGAGTACCAAAAGAAGTGTGTGTATATATATATATATACCAACAAGAACAGAACCAGATTATCGAAAGGAGCTTAGAACTACCAAACCTTACAGTATAGGATTCATTTAGAATGAATGAAAATCTTACACTAACTCATGCCAAGTAAGAAGGTTTCTCCACATACCTTGTTGTTGATCTAACTAGTCTTCTACAATGATTAAACTTGCCTTTAATGAACCTTCAGAATCAATGCCACCAGATGATAGAGGCTACAACAATGATTCCAAGTTTCTTCAAGCTAAATCCTAATAGAAACGTGCCACTAGATGATAGAGGCTACAACAATGATTCCAAGTTTCTTCAAGCTAAATCCTAATAGAAACGTCTTCTGATTTAATTTAAGCTATTTTGAAACTTCAAAGGAGATGTGAGAGCGTTTGGTGAGTTATGGTGAGTGGTAGTCCTGGAAAATGAAAAAGAGTGAGCCTTACTGCCCTTATATATGTACATCATGCTTTGGAATTCTGCTACTCCACAAATAAAATGGGTCACCCTG
The DNA here is from genome assembly GCF_001879085.1 of Nicotiana attenuata. Classification (NCBI taxonomy): domain Eukaryota; kingdom Viridiplantae; phylum Streptophyta; class Magnoliopsida; order Solanales; family Solanaceae; genus Nicotiana; species Nicotiana attenuata. The sequence continues at coordinate 24,033 of NW_017671655.1, read as the reverse complement.
CATCAGGTGGTGTGCCCGATGGGACAGTTGGCAAAATCTGGTCGCATGCAGTTGCCTCTTTTACCTGGTAACACATCCCCATCTGATTGGCCGCGCTAGAAGCCACACTTACCGAACTCTACTTAGGTGTGGGGTGTAACATCAATGATTTGGTGACCAGTAATTATCGTATCGGAATCCCATTAGATTCATTGTTTTGAACTCTAGGCCCCCCATTCAATGTGTAATCTTTGATTACTACTTATTTCATTATTTTTCATGGGTAGTTATTTCTTCTTCCATTTTTCTTCTTTTTTGATATCACTATTTAGTCTTTTTTTTTCTTTTTTGGCTCTAGCTAGTTCTTCTGCTTATGAGTTGGATTGAACCTTTTATATATATATATATATATATAAGTGTTCCTAATTCTTGTGAGTTGAGATGGAAAAACTTTTGACCCCAAAAATTCATACTGAATGTCATTTTTTTCCATCTTAAAGATGATGTCAATTCAGAATCATTTAAAGACGATTCAGGAAAAAGAATATTCATTGCTTTCAAGACGAATAACTCGAACCAAACCCCAAAATATATTAAAGAGGCGGAAAGGATACCCTATTTGGATTAGGTGAATTACTACATTTCTACGTTTAAATCGGTGTGGCATCCGGTACCTCCAAATCCTGGATTCGCCTCTGTACATGATAATCTTCAAAATTTGAATTGATTGGTGTTTGTTCTAGCTTAATCCTTGGGGCCTCACGGGTTTTTACCTTTAACTTGGTGTTTCTACAGTTGAATTCCTGATACTTTTTATATGATGCCTAACTGTTTCCTCCTATTCAGATGTGAGATTTGCCTAAAGCGAGTTTCACAACAAACCCTCTTTCAAGTCCAACTACCAGTAATTCAATGTGGGTTGTTACACTCGTCCCCTTAAAAACTCAAACATCCTACCATCGTACGATACTCTAATTCCACTTTGTCAGGACATAAGCCCAACTACTAATGTGTAGTATGCTCCGGCTCAACCTTTGGGGCATCGTACAAGGCTCTCTAGTGTGCTAGATCCACTCGTAATTCGTAAATAAGGCCATATTTAATGTTAGAGATATGACTGTTACTTGTACGTCACTCATCATATAATTCAAAAAACTTATGCTAGTCATACCTTTGCAAAATAGCATCAGTCAACAAGATACGATAATGGTTTATATTTTACATTCTCAAACATGATAAAGGTTAACACGTTTCTTGTATTCTTACAAACACTACACATAAATGTACAGGTATTATTACTAGTTTCTCTTCTACACCCAAGATCATACATGATAGACCATTCCTACTTCTAAAGTAGAAGCATGAGGTACAGTCAATGCATAGGCTGGTGGCCTACTGATCTTTGTCAAAATGTCATATCCAAAATTTATAACCATTTTCTTAAATAAGCTAGATCCTTGTTTGGTTCGGACGTAGGAATGCCCCAATATGTAAGCTATGCCTGATTCCCTAGCTTCCATCAGTTCACGCAACTCCTCTCTTGCACCTCCCTCAATTTTTGGAGTTTCTGGTATGAAAAACCTCACTCTTTTTTTAGGCTTGGTCATCAGTGTAGTGTGCATTTCTCTATGTTTCGATGATCCAACTGATTCAGAACTCACTTCGTTGTCCTCACGAAGTTGAACTCCAGATATATGAGTTGAAGGGGTTCCAAGAACAGTCATGTCCTCCAAATCCTTGGATAAATCATCAGCAGCATTACCATTCAAACCTGTTTTTCCTGTCCTTATAAACTCGGCTATGCTACATACAAGATCATTCTCAAACTGGAGATCATCCTTGTGAGCATCACGATAACCATACCTAACGATGCATCTATAGATGTGCTGATCTCTTGGGCCAATGTGTCCTACAAGGAACCGTTCCTCGTGTCTAACACGAGGAACTGGGACAGATTTGACACAAATGAAAACTAGCACCTGGTGAAAAGCTGGAAAATTAGTAACAAAGTGTGAGAAGATTGCTGGGATTCCAGAAACCAGCTCAGTGTATATCAGGCCAATGCCACGGATCCTTACAATGCCTAGGGTGGGACCTGCACTGAGTAGCCAGTCAATAGAGACCTTATTTTGAACATCAAATTCGTACTTTTTCAGTGAGCCATAGTGCCAAATGCACATCACCATCATGAAAATGAAAGAAATGGCAATAGGCACCCATGCTCCTTCGAAAAATTTCATCAACGAAGCAGAGAAATATAAAGCCTCAATTGTTCCAAAGAAGATCCCAAAGCAAATTGCAAGGAGGACATTTTGGTGCCAACACAAAACAATTACCAATGACATCAAGCAAGTGGAGACCAACATGACAGTTATGACTGCCAAACCTGATGCAAATATGATAAATTATTCATTTACTTTTTGAGTATATAACTAAATTCGCCCCGTGTTTTTTGAGTATGATAGAATCCATACCTGCAGCATTGCCCAGCCTTTTGGTGTCTCTGAAACCAACAGTAACAGCCAAGCATAATATCATTAAGGTCCAGTTAATCTCTGGGATGTAGATTTGGCCGTGTATTTTTGACGACGTATGCACTATTTTGACTCTTGGGAAGCATCCCAATGCAGAGCATTGCTTAATAATTGAAAAGGTTCCTGTTATAGCAGCTTGGCTTGCCACTATTGCAGCCAGCACAGCAATCACCAGAACAGGCCATCTTAGTTTCTCTGAAACAATAATGTAGGAGATGTCAATTATCAGCAGAATTTGCCTACATTATCTTGTCCTAGTAAAATCAACTCCTTAAGATACATACGCGGTACTGAAACATAAAAGCCAATCTGATAGTCATTCTCCATAACATGATGCCGTGACAGATAAGCAGCTTGCCCCATATATGCAAGAACCAATGATGGATAAACCATGAAGGTAAAGGCCATCTGCAAAATGGAACTGGTCTCATATACAATGGTACAATCTCGCGGTGATACCAAGTGTACAGGTCAGTACAATTTACACTAGGGACTATGTTTTGGCATTCTCTTTTTCAACAACAAAAAGGAGAACATTTAGAATAAAGTATTTCTAAAATCTATCTTCAAACTGCATTCATTCATGTCTCTAGTTCGATAATATTTTCCCTTATCAATAGTCACATCAGATTGTAAACACATATCTGGTGATACAAGTGATTATGTACATCTATAATTATTTGGGGGGGAAAATCAAACCAAGATTATCCCAAGACAATAAACAAACAATTATCAACTGATAATATGGGAAGCAGTTGTAAACATTTCAGCACAACTAGCATCAATCCTTAAGGAAATTAAATAGATAAATTCAGCGATTGAGAACAAAGGCTGCTCGAAGCTTCTCTTCTGTGGGGTACAACGTGCTTTCAGATAAAGTAATCGCCTAAGATTGCTGCTAACCATTTGATTGACTATAACAGTTCCTGATCATTTGATTGCTGTAACTATTTTAGACATTTGAATGAGATATCAAGATTAAGCTCCAACAATCAGGCAAGATTGATTTGTCAAAGACTTACATTACATGTATGAGGTTCCATTGGAGACCAATCAGAAATGTTTTCTTCCTGAAGAGAAATCTCTTCTACACTTTCAATTAGGAAAAGAGATTGTATTAGACACGGGAATTAAAATCATATAGGAAACTCATCCTATTTAATGATTCATGCCTTTTGTCTTTTAACAGTAGTGATCTATCAGTTTTTCTGATGTATACTTTGCTGCCTCTCATTCCCTTCTACTCTTCATCCAGATAACGAATTGTGGATTTGAAACCCCTATTTAGTAAATGAAAACTTTTTCTTCTCTGAACATCATCATATGCGAGAGTTGACGAGAAACATAAAGTCTTAAGGATGCCTATCAGGATGGATGAACACATACCTTTATTGACAACTGGGAGAAGTGTCCAAGATCAGCAAACATTGCTTCTGAACCTGAAAGAATGAAATGTCGTATTTGGTGATAATGATTACTGAAAGAAGTAGTAGATATCTATTTTCTTTTGGGAAGACACAGCTATATACTTTCCTGTTATGCAAAGAAGGATTCCTCCCAAGGACATCCAGCCACCTTTTCGAGTTTTCTTCAAGAACTTGAACACGTAAAACGGAGACAATGCTCGATACACTGTCGGATTCCAGTGTATTATATTATATATACCAATAGCACTGATACACAGAAGCCAAATCACGACAACAGGTGCAAACAAAAAGCCAACCCTGTGGGTGCCATAATGCTGAAGGGCAAACAAGGCTATCAGTACGATACATGCAACTGGAACTTCTATATCTGCAAAATTTTCATATTTCAGGAGAACGGATAGCATGTTGTTTTGGGCATAGGTATTAAGAGTTACATTTTATTTTAAATCCTTTACGTGATAGGAAATACAATCAACTAGCAACCAAAGAAAGAAGAAATAATAAAAGGAGAAAAGAATGAACTGAGCCAAATTCTCTAAGATTTCTCAAAATCTTGGACCTTACCTCCACATGATATATCACGCTAATTCGTGATTAACTTGATGATCTATTCCATCTCACAATTAACATAACTCTCATGAAGGTGATCATCCCATATCAACCATAACTACCACAACGATAAATCAAAGTGCCTGTAAGCACAGATTTATACCTTTATGATTCCCTTTATATTCTTCGGAGATGTATCTAATTACACGATGAAGTTCCGCGAGTCCAAAGGACAGTCAAGATTTATGAATGCAGTCAATAGATTATAGCAAAGTAAACCTGCACTACTGTTCAAACTCTGAGATTCTAGAGGGATTAAACATCTGGTAGCAATGAGAAAAAGTGTGGATAATTTTCTCCTCTTCGCTTCGACTGCAGCCCCATTTACAGAACATCAATCGAATGCCACTTCTCCATCCATCGCAAAGACAAAATCGCTTCTATCTTAGAGCTTTTTATAACATAACATTCAACCAACAAATTCTATGCATGGAAACTTTATGCAGAACAAAGAACATGCCTATGTGAGTGCAATGTTCTAACTTAGGGAATCTGCTTTCCGCGCTTGAATCCAAACAAAAAGCAGTATGAAAGTAGTATGACTATTACTTTCTAATGTTTGACATAAAGTTGTATGGTAATCAACAGAATTATTAACTATTTACAAAACATAATGTAACAGATTGAACGATAAAAGGTCTGTCAAACTATTGAATATGTTAGCTGATCTGAAAACATACAGTCTCTTTTGTCAACTTTTCTTCAGCGTTAAGCAGATAAAAAGCTGCATATATACCAAAAATGATCAGACAGAACAAGGTTAAAAATCTTACATAAGTGATGATCTTTTCCCAAAGAGAGTTCAGCACCAGAAATCGCAGAGAAAACTGCCAAAAAAAAAAAATGAATTCAATAACTAATACCAAATTGAGGTTTCAACCAACCAAACAGAAAACAGTGGCATACCAGAAATAGCAGGTGTAAGAATGCCATCCCCTATTACCATACAAGCTCCAAGTAGAGATAATACAAGTAGAAATTTCTGTAATACTCTATACCCCTCAAGAGTTGATTTAAGTTTTGCCCCAAAAGAAGTTTGCAAAGGACTAGTATTAATATCCTTCTTGTAGGTTGATAATTCTTCATCTGCTGACTGAGAATTTGGCAATAAATTCACTTTGACATGTCTACAGAGGAGTGAATATAGAGCAAATGTACCTCCTTCACCATTATCATCAGCTTTAAGCACAATGAACACATATTTCAACAGAGGAATCAAAGTCAATGTCCAAAAGATAAATGATAAAACACCATAGACTTCTTCATTCGTTTCTGTGTTTTCAATGTCTTCAGCAAAAGTACTTGTATATACATAGAGTGGGGAGGTACTCAAATCCCCATAAACAACTCCCAAACTTTGATATGCTAATGTCAACACTGTCCTCCAAGATTCTTTCTGCAAAATCAGCAACATCTTTTTTTTGTCAGGAAATCACAACACATTAACAACATGTACAATTGTACAGAAGACTCACCTTTACACGATTCTGATAAAACCCTGTTTCAAGATCCATGGCGTGTCCTTAAGAAACCGTTTTCATAGCAATATTTACAATTTACCTTAACGTCCGTATAGTAGTAGTGCACAATATATTAGAGAATTGCACGAACAAGAAAAGCCAAAGATATATATATATATATATATATATATATATATATATATATATATATATATATATATTTGGTGTTAACCCAGAGAATACTGATAGAAACTTGGGAGTAGAAGAATAAGAGCAGAGAGTCTTCTCACATGACAGGGAGACAGACAGCACAATTATAAAAGTATTTTTATTACTATGAAAGAAAGGAAGAAAACAAGAACGTGAGATATAGTTGTATATAGTTTGTGTGTGCGTGCTTCTCGTCGTGGGTGGAGAGTTCCTTGTGTGACAGTTTGCTTATGGGAGTTTTTGTTTTTATTTTATTTATCTTTTTTATTAATTTTATTCTTTTTGCTTCTGGGAGTTTTCTTGTTAGGTTAGGGAAAGGATTTGTATTGACAGCATAAAGTTATTTCAAAAGAATTTAAGTTATATAAATATTTTTAAATTATATTTGTATATTTTAGTCTGTAATATAGGTTAGTTATCTTTAACAAGTATCACTTAATGCTTATCAAGAAATGTATATATGTATACTCAGACAAATTATTTAAGTGTGTAAATGTTTTTGACGTAGAACTTAAATTCTAATTTAAATAACTTACAACAACATATAATAACTACTCCCTCCGTTCACTTTTACTTGGTGGCAAGTTTTGACTTTTCACGCACCTTAAAAAATAATAAACGAAGTACATAATTTACCATGATACCTATATTAATCGATGCATATTTTATTGGATTTTGAGAAAATAATTTGAAATGAGTAATAAATAATGTGGGTATAACAGGAAAAAAAGTTTGTTTTCTTTTGATATGCGCAAAGAGACAAGTAAAAATGAAAATTTATTTTTAGTATACATGCCAAGTAAAAGTGAACGGAGAGAGTACTTATAACAAGTCAAAAATAGTACCTTAAAAAATAAAATAAACTATCGATTGTAATTTTTTTTACACAATCAGTATAATTTAAGTATTTAACTTGTTACTTGTTCATAGATAATTTATTGCACTTATTATTGATTGTTACAGGCAATTATCTTTTCTATTGATTTAAAAAATTTGTTTTCAATTTCTTGCTTTTGGTAGACTTTAGTACCCTCGGTTGCGGCATAGGGACAACATGTCTACGTTTGCGCTTATATCAGACAGAAATTTGTATTTATAGTATATTTTGCAGATTCTTGGAATTATTCTATTTATTGCAGTGAAGTCCTTTTTTCTGTCGTTTCAGCTTAGTTGACTTTTCTTGGGTTATGAAAACGAAGGTTCTCAGAATTAGTTTTGGATGAGATCTTACGCAGGTGCTCATTGGATATTCTCTAAGTAAGAAGGACAAATTTGTTGAACACATTTGTTTATTGAAAGCCACTTGAGCTAAATTAGGTTAGGTTGATTTATTTTTATATACTGTAAAACATGGATATTTATAAATTTTGATAAGCACTACAAGTTATAAATTGTTCACATTAAAATAACGAAACATAAAACCATTATAAATATTAGTCAAAGTTTATTAAATTAGGAACCATTCAAAATATTGAGATTGAACAGAAAGTATTAAATACAATCAATTAAAATGGGATCAAGAGGGGAACCAGGTATACCGCCGTATACCGTTCTTTCTTAAGTGGATTTTCTGAATACTTATCCGTTTATTTTTATTTGTCTACAATAGACTTTGCACGCCTCTTAAAAGAATAGATGAATTGCATATTTTAATATAGTACCAATAATAATAATAGTATTTGAGAAGTTTTGGAAAATTATTTTAGAAATGAGTAATTAATGATAAGGGTAAAACATAAAAAATATATAGTCCTCTCTTGATTTGCTAAAATTGATAAGTAAAAGTGAAACCATATTTTTAATATAGTGAATAATTATAAGTGAAAGGAGGAAGTATATTCTTTCTCTTCTGGTTAATTTTTCGTAACGTCATCAAACTTATTATTTTTCTCCCAAATCTTATGGTTTGTTCTCAAGAAATAAACTTGGCCGGTTGGGGTGAGAAGTTTGGGCAAACGAATTTCGAACTTTTTGGATTTTTGTTTTGAATTTTGGACTATGGATTGGATTTTGGATTTAATTTTAAAATTTTTTGGATATTGTATTTTGTACTTTAGAAGTTCCGAAATTTTTATACTTTAGATTTAGTCCATTATCCATATGCCAATAGTAATACGTTCAATACCCCACCCATTAGATATTATCTCATATACTCAATATTAATTACTAAGTTACTGCCAGAAGACTTTCTATTTGGACATGATTTTACTATTGCTACTTCTTACGGCCGTATTAATTAGGAGTGTTAATGAATACTTCAAAACCGACTAAACCGACCGAACCGTACCATACAGAACCGATTTTTAGGTTTGTTTTAATAAAACCGTAGGTTTTTATATACATCTATAACTGTACCGATAATTAAGGTTGGTTTTTTATTTTATAAAAATAAACCGAAAAAATACCGAATTGTACCGAAAAAATTTACATGTGAAAAATATATTTATATATTAATTATGATAGTCTATAATTACGTATTTGAGTCGCTTATTACACTCAAATTTACTGCATTTTAATTGAGTTTGAGCTTTAATCTCTAGTGTCTTGCACTAATTGTGTGTTTTATGCCTTGTAGGAGTGATTCCGAGCTATGTAGATGTTATGGAATGAATCAAGTGATTTGGAGCTTTGAAGTCTGAGTAAAAGCTCAAGGAATTAAGCCGGGATCGTGTTCGGGGGTCAACGGATGACAGTTGGAACAAACGAAGAATCGAGTAGGCATATTGCGCACTGTCTAGTAAAATGCACATCACTTTTTGCTCAAAACTCCATTTGGGCTCCACAATATATGGTTGGAAAACTAACGCAAAGAGCTACAACTTTTATGTTTTACGTTTTTCCAAATTCCAAACGGAACAGGGTGAAAAGTGCGCGTCAATAGCGCGGCCGTGCTCGTCAGGCAGAATCAAAGTCGATATGCGCGGTCTGAGCGCGGCCGCGCACGTCCTGTCCGGAAAATGTGTCCTTTTTCGCGTAGTAGAAGGTGTAATTGTTTGGGCCCAACCCTACTTGATATATATACATGGAAAAACGGTAGTTTTAGGGGTTGGACATATTTTTGACACTGATTCGACCTAAGGAGGCAGAGACACAATAGAAGCAAGGCGGGGAATTCTTCTACGAGTTTTTCCTTCCTCTTCCTATTTTCATTGTTGGTTATGACTTTTAGTATTGTAGTTTTACATACTATTATGAATAGCTAATTTGTTATCTAGAGTTTTGATGGAACCTTTTGAAGGATAAATTCTTATTATGTTTTTTATATAATTGAGCCGTAGTATTTTCTCTATTTGTTCAACTATATTATTCTTGTGGTTGATTAAAGGGCCCTCAATTAGCTGTGCCTATTTAGTATGTATTACTCGGGAGACAGTGCATATTTAGGTAGTTGTTGAACAACATCACTCCCGACGTATGTGAGGAATCAATAACCAAGGGTTTAAAGGTGGGATTCGGGATAACGAAACCTTGGGTGCGATCTAAGTGAGCTGTAATTAAATCCAGCTAGCGTAACTCGGGAAAGTATGTCTAGTAAATTGTCGTAATTACTTGGGAGAGAATTACAACACACAGAGCGCTCATGATCGGTAGAGAATACTTAGGCGAAATTATAGAAGACATAGCGGGAAGGATTCCGATAATTGGGAAAATCATAACTCTAGACCTCCTTAATCTTTTCTCCAACCTGTAGTATCTTTAGTGTTAATTTATTATTTTAATTTGTTAGTTAGTTAGTTAAACACAAGAATCTTAATATCTATAAGTTAGGAATTGTTCAAGCTTGTATTCTCGGTGATAGTGAACAATTGTAGCTAAGCCTTAGTTCTCTGTGGGATTCGACTCCAGACTTGTAAACCGGATTATATTTGCAACGACCGCTTAGTCCTTTTTATAAGGCATAGTTGGGCGTGATCAATTAATTTAAAAAATAATAAAGCATTAAATTTTTCCTTGGGTCTATGAATTATGAAAATAGTTACAAGCTAACAAGTAATTAAACTCAAAATCCTAATTCCCAAACCTTTTTTGCTACTCCTATTGAAACTAAATTATTTCCAGTACATTCACTTGCAAGTTAAGACACAAGGTATTGTAGCGGTTGTGAGTAGCAAACCAATGTATTGAATGTGTTTCCTTTCGTATGAGTTAGATTTATTTTTTTGAAGATTCAATCTTCTATAGACTTTATTCTTAAGTCCCAGTCCAGATTGGTTAATATCTTTCCACTCATGTGATTTATATTTTTTTATATTAATTTGCTTAGTTTCTTTTACGTTGCTGTAGAATAGTTGATGAATCTATACGATCTAGTCATCTTTCATATTTTCTTAATTCATCACCCTTTCAAATGTAAAAATGTCTAGAGAGTTTTGTTAAGTCCTATAAAAGTACTTATGTTATTGCGTTCTACTCCTGCTAGTGACTTTTACATGACATTTAAAAAAAATATCAAAAACTAACCGAACCGAACCGAACCGATACAGACGAGAAACTGATATGATTGGGACGGTTTCGAAAAGTCTAATTTTGGTTAAACATAATAGAATAACCGAAAAATTGGTGTGGTACAATTTTATAAAATAATCGGCCGAACCGAACCATTGACACCCCTAGTATTAATGTCTCTGTTGTATTTTCTTAATAATAATTTTATTACTTGAATACTTTATTTGGATGATTGCACTGATAATGAGGAGCTTTTCATGCAATTTAACATAAGTACTTCATTTGGATATTCATTTTTGTAAAAAGAAGAAACATCTCCACTTATAAGTTGAAAATCAAAAATATAAAATATCCCAACCGATTAATCTGAAACCGAACTTAAAAAATACGATCGAATCCGAGTTTATTTCAATTGAATTTGGATTGTCATTTCTACGGTCCGAAAAACGAAAACCCAAATCGAGATTTTCATGAACAATCCGATCAGCCCAAACAATGACCGGAAAAGTTAACTCAATTTGAATGGAAAGTTTCGTAGGAATGTCAAATCAGCTAAAATGCCTATGTGGCTTTCATAATCAGCAACTATGTTTTTTTTTTCTTTTTTTTTTCTATATTTTTATACAGCAACTCTACTTTTTTATTCTTTATTTTTATAGCAGCAAGTAGCAACTCTAGTATACCCAATAGGAAAAGAAGAAGAAAAAAAAACTTACCATTTTTAGAACTTCACCAAATAGCTAAAGAAAAGATCATTACAACATGAGTCTAACCGAGTTTTTATACTTGGCTATGTTCTCCTATTGGCAGGTAAACGCGTGGTTCAAATTTTTTTTTTAAAATAATATGATTAATTTCACATTAATAATAATGGTAAAGTAATATTTCAACACTTATAATCATGCTATTGGCAAAAACATGTGTACAACTTTAAATGTGAAAAAATGAGTGCGTCTTCTTGAAAAAAAATTACAAGAACAAGTTTTAAATTATTTGAATAAAATTTGTTTACAAAACCAATTTATTAAACTCTTCTTAAAAGACTTTTCTATTACTCTGGGAAAGGAAGGAAGATAGTCAGAATTAAATTCACTTTAATTGTGTGAAAGTCTCCCTCTCCAATCAACACCATTATATCTTGAAATTTATACAGTGTATAGCTAAAATGAGAAAATATCTGTGCACTTGCCCCGACTTATTACCCGCTTTAGCTCTTTCTTCTTACCTTTTTTTTTTTTTTTTTTTTTTCTTTTTAAACTTTTCAGCCAGCTATCTGGCTCTAGAGTTATTGAAATTTGAGTGACCGAAATTGAGGACTCATCACTGTTGATTTATGTGTCATCGAAAGTAAATCACAGCTTTGAAAGTTGAAAGTTTTTGTTGGGATTAAATCCCCCCAAAAAATATTATTCACTACTAGAAAATTGCCTAAAACCGTCCAGAAATACGGATCGAAATCGGTCGAAAATCTGGAAAAATCAACCGATTTCCGACCGACTTGAATCGATAAAAACTAGCAATTTCCAACCGATTTCAGTTGGTAAATCAATTTTCACAAACGACCCAAAAAGAAAAACTCTACCGAAAAAACCAAGGTCAGTATTTTTTATTATATAATTAAAAAATGTACCTTCTGGGACTCGAACCAGGGTCTATACCCTGGCATGATACTATTCTAGCACTAGACAATTGATACATTTTGGTTTAAAACTTTTTTTTAATTTATTTGTACTCCTTAACTTCATTTTCGCGCGAAAATAACCGACCGATTTCGGTCGGTTTTATTAAAAATATAAAATTACTGACCGAAGTCGGTCAATTTTTTAAAATGACGAATGAATAACCGACTGATTTTGGTCGGTTTTTTGAATATTAGTTTTAACTTATTTTATATGAAAAAACGACCGATTTCGGCCGGCTTCTTAAACAATAAATTTTGCGGGATTCTAAAATAGTTTCCCGCATTTTTGCGCAAATAAAACTGACCGAAGTCGGTCGGTTTTAAAAAAAAAATTGGAAAACCGGCCGACTTCGGTCGGTTTTTCGGTCGGTCGGCCACGGTCGGTTTTGGCCGCATTTCTAGTAGTGATTCACAATAATAACATCAGAATAATAATATAGTAATAAGATATGGTGATCAACAAGAATAAAAAGAATAACAATGATACAAAGATTTTAACGTGGAAAACCCTTATGAATAAGGGAAAAACTACGGGCCCGAGAGGAGCAAAGTAATCCACTATAATAAGAAATTTTACATTCCATATGTAAGGCCCCGTGAAAATTTTTACTCAAAACCTGAGAACTCGTAGTGCCAAGTTAGGAATACGTGTTTGAAATTTGTAAAATTCTTCGCGGCGGGCTTGCTTGCCGTGGTTCGGACCCTTTGGACTGATCTATGCATTAAAAAGTCAAGAAATAATGTTTTTCAGGAAAGTGCGATTCTGCGGTCGAGAATGCGGTCTCATAACAGCTATGCGGATCGCATAGTCACCGCAGAATGAAGCAGTGTGTTGGTCAATTTGAGGTCAACTATGCGGTCAATTATGCGATCGCATAATCGATATGCGGGCCGCATAGTCGTCGCATAATCCCTTTGGAATTTTGTAAGGGGAAGTTCTGCGGTGCATTATGCGACCGCAGAACGGGTATGCGAACTGCATTTCTGTCGCATACCCAAACAGTGTCTTTAGGTTTTGGGGAGCATTTTGCGGTCCATTCTGCGGGCCGCATGTCAACTTTGCGATCGCAAATTTGAGTTGGGCTCCTATTTTCTAATTTTTAAAACCCGACCTCATCCCATTAAAAATACTTCATTAGACCATTTCTCTATTATTTCCCAGCATATAAAGTGAGAGAGGGAGTTCTAGAGTGAGAGGGAGTAATAGTAAAGTACTTCAGGGACCACTACACTCTCAATAACATTCTTTTGAGATTCCAACCTCACTATAATATCGCTCACACTTTCTATATTCCTCACAGACTATTTTTCTATCTGTAAAATACTTAAAGCTTCGTTGCTTCTATGTGTCTAAAGAATGAAGCTGACGTTGCAACTTGTTAGTGCAAGTTTTGCCAATTCCAAGTATGACCAAAAACTTATTTTGGTTATCTGACATCTTTCTTATTTTTTTTTCTTTTCTTTTAATGGGTATGTACCCCGTCAATCTCCCACTTCAGACTCATTCACCGGAAGGAGATAACACCGAGCTTCTAGTTAGAGTGCATGCCAACAAGTTTTTTGCATAGCTCGAACTTGTCTCTTGGTACCACCTTAGTCAGCATATCTGTAGGATTCTCACTTGTAGAAATTTTCAAGACTTGTAAAGATTCATTCTCTACCATTTATCGAATCTAGTGATATCTCACATCGATGTATTTGGTCCTTGTATGATACATGAAGTTCTTGCTCAGGTCTATTGCACTTTGACTGTCACAACTGACAACATACTCCTTCTGATGCAACCCAAGCTCTTGAAGGAATTGTTTCATCCATATCACCTCCTTGCCAGCTTCAGTTGCGGCGACGTACTCTAATTCAGTTGTAGAGAGTATGACATACTTCTGCAACCTCGACTTCCATGATATAGTTCCCCCCCTAAAAAAGTAAACGAATATCAAGTAGTGAATTTTCTGTTATCAATGTCACCTGCCATATCATCATCTGTATAGCCCTTCAAGGTTGGATTAGATCCTACGAAACACAAACAATATCTTGCAATACCTCTCTGGTACCTGAGTATCCACTTGATTTCTTCCAAGTGTTATTTTCTAGGATTTTCAAGAAGCCTTCTAACAACACCAACTGCATGAGAAATATCAGGTCTGGTGCATACCATTGCAAACATCAAGTTTCCAACTGCTGAAGAATAAGGAAATCTAGTCATGCTCTCTTTTTCCTCATTTGTTGTAGGACACGCCTTCTTGCTCAACATCACATGACTAGCAAGAGGGATGCTGACTGGTTTAGCACTCTTTATGTTCAAGTGTTCCAGTACACATTCAATGTACTTCTCCTAAGACAGCCATAACTTTCTACTTGTTCTCTCTCGAACTATCTTCATACCCAGAATTTATTGTGCTGGGCCCAAGTCCTTCATATCAAATGACTTCGACAAATCTCCCATCAACTTTGCAAATAACATTTTGTTTTGTCGTACAATTAATATGTCATCCACATACAATAACAAAATAATGAAGTTGTTGTCAGAAAATCTTTTGAAGTATACACATGGATCAGAATATGTCTTTATGTAAGTTCGACTTTTCCTGAATGAGTCAAACTTCTTGTACCACTATCTTGGTGCCTGCTTCAACCCATAAAGACTTTTATTCAATTTGCACACCATGTGTTTCTTTTCAACTACTTCAAATCCTTCTAATTGGTCTATATAAATCTCCTCTTCCAAATCTCCATGAACAAATGTAGCTTTCACGTCCGAATGCTCCACTTCAAGATCTAGGTTAGCTTCTAAGCTCAAAATTGTTCGAATAAAAGTCATTTTGTCAACAGGTGAGAAAATTTCATCAAAACCAATACCTTTCTTCCGTTCGAAGCCTTTTACCACCTATCAACCTTTGTATATGACTAGCTTGTCATTTTCATATTTCTAGAGTTTAAAGACCCATTTACATTTGAGTGGTCTTTTACCCTTTGGAAGTTCAACCAGCTTGTACATGCCATTTTTCTACAGAGATTCCATCTCTTCTTGCATTGCTTTTATCCACTGGTTCTTTTCTGGATGGGACATCACCTCCTTAAGACTTTCTGATTCCCCCTCATCACTGATGAAGATATACTCTGTGGACGGGTACCTGCATGACTCTATCTTTGGCCTTTCTGATCTCCTCATAGGTTGAGGTTCTTCTTCTCCCTGAGTGGGGTAATCCACTTGCTCGACATCATCATCAAGTTGCTCCCCCTGCTCAATAACCTCATTAGGTTACCCCTGCTACTCGGCAATCTCGTCGGTCCTACTTTCTGTACTTGCAGGGTTGTTAGAAGTAGAAGGAATGGTAACAAGGTTAGGGATTATGCCATTCTTGGGCTTCTATGACTGATCATCTGTAGTTCCGACTTCACTTTCTCGGAAGATTACATCTCTAGTTCTGATGACCTTCTTCTTCACAAGATCCCATAATCTGTACCTGAATTCTTCATCTCCATATCCGATGAATATGCAGGGAACAAATTTATCATCCAGCTTTTTTCTCAGCTTCTTTGGTACATGTGCAAAAACTCTGTCACTGAATACCTTCATATGTGAGTAGGATACCTCCTTCTTGATCCAAACTATCTTTGGGATGTCAAACGCCAATGGAACTGATGGACTTCTATTCATCAGGTACAGGTTGTCTGAACCGCTTCACCCCAAGAATGACTTAGGTAGTTTAGCCATTCTCAGCATGCTTCTCACCTTCTCAACAATAGTGTGGTTCACCCTCTCAGCTACACCATTGGGTTATGGGATTTCAGGAATTGTCTTTTCATGTCTGATCTCATGGCTCGAACACTAACCTTCAAATTCCCTTGAAGTGTACTCACCTCCATTGTCAGTTTGGGAACGCTTTAGCTTTTGGCTTGTCTCCCTTTCTACCATAGCATCAAACTTCTGAAAACTTGAAACACTTGATCTTTGGTACCCACTACTAGAAATTCAGCAAAAACCGACCAAAAAAAACCGACCAACTTTGGTCGGTCAAAAAACCAGCCAAAAAATCGACCAAAGTTGGTCGGTTTTTCAAAATATTTTATTTTTTTAATTTTTTTTACGAAACCGACCAACTTTGGTCGGTTTTCTTTGGCGCGAAAATGCGGGAAACTATTTTTTTGAGTCCCGCGAAATTTATTTTTCAAGAAACCGACCAAACTTGTGGTTTTTCAATTAAAATAAATAAAAATTAATATTAAAAAAAACGACCAACTTTGGTCGTATTCTTAAGCCGGTCATTTTAAAAACCGACCAACTTTGGTTGGTAATTTTTATTTTTTCACAAAAACTGACCAAATATGGTTGGTTATTTTTCGTGCAAAAATACAATTAAAGAGTATAAATAAATATAAAAGAACGATCTTAAAACAAAATTCACCAAATGGTCTAGTGGTAGAATAGTAATCCTGCCACAGTACACACCCGGTTCGATTCCCAGATGGTGAATCTTTTGATTACATAATTAAAATACCGACCAACTTTGTCGTTTTTTTTTTTTTTGCAATAATTTTTTTTCTGAATTTAATTGGCCGACCAACGTTGGTCGGTAATTTCCGACCAACTTTGGTCGGTATTCTTAACCGAACCGTCAAAATACCCTCCACATCGTTAAATGGTCCGCGTTTTGGTCGGTAATTGGCCATAACCGACCAACTTTGATCAGTTTTTTTTGGTCGATTTTTGGTGGATTTCTAATAGTGGTTTTCAAGATATAAACCCAGAATTATCCGGTGAAAAGCATCAAATCAAAATTAAAAAAGTAATAAAACATTTGTTACCGCCCAAAAATGGATCATTTAAAAGTAAAATAAGAATGTTCGGAAGTAAAAACTCGCAAAGCTTTACAAAATGGCTAATGTATAGGTAAATAAAAGTCATTACGTGGTTATGGTATTCTATTCATTCCGCATGGCATGGAGATAGAGTTGATCAGTTGACCCAAGAAGCAGCTTTTTCGGAAATTAGGATGGGCTACCACATGAGCCGTAGATTTTAAAGTAAATTAATAACTTAAAAAGTCTTGTCTAAATGTAATAAAATTAAAAATTTAAATAAGCTAGTTTATATAATTTTATTTTATCACTCATATATATGGTGCAACTAGTAACCTACCAAGCACTAAAAATGCTGTACTTCTGCGTACTTGTTATGTTATGCAATATTTTATATTGTAGCAGAGCCGGGATTTTTTACTAAAAAAAATTTAAATTTAAAGAAAAAATAGACAAAAAGTCAAGGGAAATTTAAGAGAAGTACATAATATAAATACATAAAAATAATTTTACTTATATTTTTTCAAAGATGTGTAAGATGACACCGCCTTGAAGCTATGTGAGTACTCCACCAATGACTGTGAACCTATCTAAGTGCTTCTAGACTCATTGAGCTTAATATGTTTAATATTAGACCTTGAACAGTTAAGATAATGTTTTACTTTCTTACCCTTATTATTGCTGATCTTCTCTATCATGAGGAAACTTCAAAAGGCATGTGTGATAGACTTTTGAGTTTTGATTGTAGTAAGTGACACCATGTTTTACCTTACTACTTTAATATCATATCAATCTCCATCTTGAGAACCTCCAAGAAATCATATATGTCAACTTTCAAAGATGTAAGGATGTCACATTTTAAAGTAAGATATATTTGGCTTTGAATTGGTTTACCGAAAAGGATATTCAAGATTCTATAAATCCTTAATACATGCTACCCTCGTGCATTCCGTTTGAAATTGGTTTCAGGAAAAAAAAAAAATATTTACATGAAAACCTTTAATTAATACAATACTACTCTCAGGCATTCAATTTAAGATTACTATTGGTTTACCCTAAATTAGATAACATTGATTTTATCGTCGCGATTTAAGGATACGTGATATAACTTGGCACAAATTAAGAAGGATAGATTTAGTTGAGATTAAACAATTTAAAGATAAAAGCAAAACGTAAGCGAAATTGAACAGCCTAGGCCCTCGAGTTCGGTCAACGGATATAATATATTGTGTCGTATTGCGTGATAAATGATGTGTTGTACAAATGATCAGCCTCTCCTTTATATAGTAGCGGAGTTCCCGACTCTAAGTACAATTTCTATATGAGGAAAGAATCCCATTATTGGCTAATTAAGCGTGCCTCTTCTTGATACGTGCCCTGGATTGCCGTGTGATCCTCGCCCTATTGCGTATATTTCGTCTTTCCGGTTATCAACTCGGTAAGACATATTTTCCTCGTCCTATCTTGTTCGTCGATCTTAGTCGATCTCGATATTAATAGTCTCAGTCTTAGTCGTCTTAGGGCCAGCGAGCTTGGCAACTTAACTTTGCATCAGTAGTTTGATAATAACTTTCCATATCTCAATCAAAAGGGCCAAGCCGATTTGACCGTCATGTAGCATAGTTCCCCGTCGTTTTCTCGAGAGAAGATGAATGAGAACGAGCATGAATTTTCCTATCTCGCCTCAAATGTGCCGTGATGTAAGCGACGAGCACCGGATTTATGACATCACGCAATGGGGTACTAAGAACGTCTCGCGGATTCGGTTACGTAGGACATTAAATGTGCTGGTCAGTTGTTGGTCGGCCACCATCCGGAATCTGAACTGCCACTAGCAAACTTATAGAGTACCTGAAGCAATCTTCTTCCCCGTAAATTTTTACGCTCAAAATTTCCTGTCATTGCTGGTGCTTCTCTTCAAAAAAACCTTTCGCTCTGGCAATTTTGCTCCCAAATTCCTTGAATTCTCAAGAAAATCATGTCTAATTTCCTTCCTTCTTATTTACAATGGCAAAAAACTTCTAAATAAGCCTGCCGCAAAAGGAGACCGACTCCTCTTCATGCCCCGCCGCGAGCGGAGCTACAGCGGGACCGCTCGAGGATTTCGTTTCGGGAGGGTGCCTACCTAATCAACCGATTTTAGAATTGGAAACACCTCCTCAGTACTGGTCGTTTGTGCACCGGTCCTAGAGGTACTAATGGCACGATAACCGAAGATATTCTCAAAAGGGTTAAAGAGAGATGTAACTGGGTGAACAAGGAATGTAGTAAGTTTCCTTCCTCCTAAGGAATCGATACCACTCACGTGAGAGGATCTAATGTTTTTACACTTACCCTTTTACGATGGTCCTTAAGGACCCATCATCGTCACCGTTTTTTGGCAAGAGGTACGATGTTACCGCTCGCCAAAATTTCCATCTTTTCATTTTGTAGAAATAGTCTTCTCCTTTGTTTCTTCACATAGCAAAATTGGAGGGATGGTCCTTTACTCCTGCTGGATCGCCTCGTGCACTCTCTAACAGTGCCCGACTTTAACGAGGAGGGTTGATCAAGCTTGCCGGTGGCCATCAGGCCCCGTTTCTCAAGCATAAGAATTGAAGTCCTCGCGAGTGAGGTTGGATGGGCCGGTTTGTCCGAATAAGACTTCCAAGACCTGATCCCGCTGAGCCGATGCCGTTTTCGGAGAAATGGAACATGAACGCGTAGTAAGCATTTTTTGTCTCTCCTAAATTTTGTTATTGTTTACCTCTTATCGTTTCTTTCCTTATCCTGTATTTTTTTAGAGGTTGGCAGCTATCCCCAGAGCCGGAGGTAATCCCCGATTAGCAATGGGTAGAGAGCCTAAATCACACAGAGACCTTACTCTGAGCGTGCTTGGATGTAGTAGGTAATTGTCAAGGGTCCATTGGGAGGCCCGCGCAATCGAAGTTGCGTAATGCTTCTTACTCTTTCAATTTACATTGTGTAACTGATAGAAGCGTATCATGTGGGCCATTTCCTCGGGCTACGAACCTCATCTTTTTCCCTTCGTAGGCCTCGGAAGGATGGTGGAAATGGAGGCCCACCTGCTGAAGAAGAAAATCCATTCCCATTACTGCTCCGAAGCAGGGCCAAAAGAGAAGAAGAAAAAGGGGCTCTGACCTCCCCAGAACTCGGAAAAGCAGAAGCCAAAAGCAAAAGCAAACCCGTAAAACCAACGGGAGCACCATCGCTTATCTTTGACTCATCCGTCAGCTAAGAGACGAGTCCGAAGATAAAGAAGGAGGTCAAATTTGATGGTCGTGTGTGGGGTGGTGTTTCCGAACGAAAGTTCCCGCCGAACCGGAGGGGGTTGATGAAGGAGCTCGTCGAAGTTCCTGAACCAGAAAAAGTTGAGCAACCCTCTGTCCCAAGCCCAGGGTGTGTGAGGGAGAGACCGGGGGAGGAAGCTTCTGAGTGGCGAGGATATTTGAGGGATAGCTCGATGTATCGATATTTTCGGGGCCCCTAGATTTTGGGCGTCCACGCTTCGTGACATGCCAATATTGTTGGAAGGTCGCCCTTGCGAGGGCCCTCATGAGCGTCGATATCCTCGGCTTTCTTGGATGGAGTCGTGTTTGGTGCTTTGGAGATGTCCCGGGTTTGGTGACTTACCGTGCCGAGAAACACACCTGTCACCTGGCGCTACCGGGTCTGATCCGAGCCTAAAATTGGTGGACCGATTCCCGGCCCCCAAGTATAAACCCTGACCCATAGGTGGATTACTGTTTTCTATATCCGGAGGATGACCGGGTCTTTCTCTCACACCCGTGGGGATTGCAAGCTATCTTAGATGCTTGGTGACTGATGATGGTGATTTTACCCCACTCAATCTAGTCTTCTTTTCCCTTAGCTTTTATGTCTTTTAACTATAATCAGGTCTGTTTATGGTGTGTATTGTTAGATTGTCAGGTAATGATAGCTAATGAAAGGATTAATTTTTGAATTGAATCAGAGTGGAATTGAGCAAAAAAGGTGAAACAATCAGAATTCTCCAGTAATTCCGCATCTTGGAGTGGACACAATAGTACAACATGCGGAGCTGGGCCTTTTCTTAGGAATCACAACCTGGAAATGTTTTCCGCTTCTGCGGTAGCGCATCTACGCTTTGAGTCCACATCTGCGGTGCCAAGCATACTTCAATATATCACTTCTGCGATGAGTTATCCGCATCTGCGAACTGCAACTGCGACTGAATTCACCGCAGATACAGTCCAACGGGCATCAGACCAGGGCAAAATTAGCCAAATTTTGCAACATTTTCCTCTATTCCCAAACCCACAATACTCGACCTAGGCAGAATCTCTTTGGCAAGATCTCTGAATATCTTTAGCATTTTTGAGTGTCTTTAGACTTGTAGACGAGAACAAGGTGGAAGCTATGGGTATTTGGCACACACAATTGGGTTTTGTTTATTCAGCTTGTGTGTAATGGAGAATTTCTTAATCCATTTATGTTTATTTCTTCAATTTCCCTTGCTTTGTATGATATTTAATGTGTGTAGTATTATTTCCAACACTTATCCTTGTTTATGGGAATATTCATATTTAAAGTGTGGATTAAATAACCTTGTTTTGTGCTTAGTATTGAATGATTTTTTTATTTCCCTTGTATGAAGTGGAGTTTGTTTTCTTTAATTATTCTTGTTCTTTATAATATTGTCCAAAGGGATTAGCTAACCCTAGGACTACCGCATTAACTCCGAATTAATTTTGAAAAAGATAATTGGTGGGTTGGGAAAGATTAATTAACAAGAACTTGAGGACGTTAACCTCATTTTATAGATTCTAACCTAGGGATAGATTGAACTTCTTGTAGCCTATCGGGAGTGCTTTAATCTCTTAATGTTTAGGATAATTCAATTAGCGAAGTCCTGGTTATCCTTCGGAAGAAGCTAAATATAGAATTATTACTCCCGTGGCTAATAACATAAAACTCGCCTCATATTTGTAAAATCGTGAAAATACATTGGATCGTTACTTGATGTGTAATTCCCGATACATTCTAGTCCTTGTAGCCAATTGATCATTTTACTGCCTTCTAGGTTAGATTTACATTTCCGCATTTAGTTTATAACATTTTCCAAAAACAATTCTTAAGTGTTTGGCATTGCGTGATAAGTGATAATTCTCTTACATTCCTATCGCCTACGGTATTGTTCTCTGTGGGATTCGACCCCGACTCATAGTTGGTAAATTATACTGGCAGCGACCGTGTCCCATATTCTTTTTAGTAGTGGATTTGACGCTCACTCAAAATTGGGCGCCGTTAACCGCAGGGAACAATTTGGCGGCTAATTTAGTTTGTTTGAGAAATAAGCATAGGTGCTTGGTCCAAATTGTGAAATTATGTGTAATTATTTTTCTTACCTTGGTCTAGTTTCTTGTTTGTTTCTTGTTTATTAATTTTTTCTTTTTGACAAAAATGGATCATTTTATAGTGAAATTGGTCCGGATGGTAGTTGTTCAATACTTTGATGACCCTTGTCTTATTGTGGAGGACACATCGTGGCAAAATTTGTTTAAATTCTCCGGGGGTGGATTGTGCGCCACAATCTCAAAAACCATGAGTTTGAGTATTTGTGATAAGTGGTGGTCTCAAAATGGTCATTGGATGATTGTGCCTTATTTGTCCTTCCTTCCCCAAGCCCCGCTATACATGATTCTACTTTTTGTGATGAAAATTTTGGGCTATGAAAAGTGGAAGAAAGTGAGCATGGCTAATGGAGAGTTCAAGCTCATGTTAGAGTTCCTAAATTGAAGGAGGAAACAAAGAAACACAAGTGCCTTGGAGGAGCTTTTGGGAAAATAGTATCCAAAATGACTTGGAACTTGCAAGGTTGCACTCACAAATGGGTGAAATGCTTGAAAGCCTTTAGAAGTCCAAAGCTCGGAAGTTAAATGATAGCCAAGAATTTTTCCTTAGATTTGTGGAAGCCGAAAATACTTCCTCGGCGCTATCAAATACCAATAAGAACTCTAGAATGCTCAAAATGAGTAAGATAATGCCCTCATGTTGCAGAACCATTCTTGCAAATGAGGCGAGCAGAGCTTTGCACTCGAGGACTTGAAACAAGGCTTGGCTTACAATGATGAACATATCCGCACTATTAGAGGAGCAAAATGAAAAATATTGGTTGAGGCTCACTTGCCCACCAACTTGAGAAGTGTGGAAGGAGCAAGAAGAGTCCGATTTCGAGGAAGAAAGTGAGCTCTACTTTGAGGAATCAGAATTGAACATCCACCCAACCGAATCATGAGTGGTTACAGTGATGCCAAGAAACAATATTGGAATTAGAGTCATCCAAAGTAAATGAAAATTTGGTTTGAATTGACTCTAGTTCGGGGAAAAAGAGGATGTCAAAATCCGGGAAGAATTTGGCATATTTGGAGGTTGATGTCACATTCCAAACATTTTTTCAACATTGGAATTGTGTGGTGATGGGAATTTTGAACTACAACGAGTCAAGAAGGGATTGCGAGGAGAACTACAACAACCATAACATCTTACAATTTGAGGAAACAAGAAGGCAAATGATATTCCTCACATGAAAGCCAAGAAGTGCAAAATGAAGAATTAAGTCTTGGCTTGATCTCGACTTACCACCCCATCGCTGCGTGGTCACAGCTTGATTCCAATTCTACGGTGCCCTTTAATTCATCCAAGTGGGCGAGAAAAGTGGTAAAGTTGACTTTGAGTACGTGCCGCGACGTTAAATGCGGCGCTTGGTGGGAGGCAATCCCATCGTTTTCAAATTTTTTGGTCGTTTTTAAATTTTCTTTTTTAGAATAGTTTAAGTATATTATTGTTGACTAAATCTGTCTGCAAAGTTTTCAGATTTTTTGGAGTTGAATTAAGGAGTTCGG